>NC_084588.1:55687342-55819842 GCF_033807715.1 Cololabis saira
AGTTAGTTAGTTAGTTAGTGAGTTAGTTAGTTAGTTAGTTAGTTAGTTAGTGAGTGAGTGAGTGAGTTAGTTAGTTAGTTAGTTAGTTAGTTAGTTAGTTAGTTAGTTAGTTAGTTAGTTAGTTAGTTAGTTAGTTAGTTAGTTAGTTAGTTAGTTAGTTAGTTAGTTAGTTAGTTAGTGAGTTAGTTAGTTAGTTAGTTAGTTAGTTAGTGAGTGAGTGAGTGAGTTAGTTAGTGAGTTAGTTAGTTAGTTAGTTAGTTAGTTAGTTAGTGAGTTAGTTAGTGAGTGAGTTAGTTAGTTAGTGAGTTAGTGAGTTAGTTAGTTAGTTAGTTAGTTAGTTAGTTAGTGAGTTAGTTAGTGAGTTAGTTAGTTAGTTAGTTAGTTAGTTAGTTAGTTAGTTAGTGAGTGAGTGAGTGAGTGAGTGAGTGAGTTAGTGAGTGAGTGAGTGAGTGAGTGAGTGAGTGAGTGAGTGAGTGAGTTAGTTAGTTAGTGAGTGAGTGAGTGAGTGAGTGAGTGAGTTAGTTAGTTAGTTAGTTAGTTAGTTAGTTAGTTAGTTAGTTAGTTAGTTAGTTAGTTAGTTAGTTAGTTAGTTAGTTAGTTAGTTAGTTAGTTAGTTAGTTAGTTAGTGAGTGAGTGAGTGAGTGAGTGAGTTAGTTAGTGAGTGAGTGAGTGAGTTAGTTAGTTAGTGAGTGAGTGAGTTAGTTAGTTAGTTAGTTAGTTAGTTAGTTAGTGAGTGAGTTAGTTAGTTAGTTAGTTAGTTAGTTAGTTAGTTAGTTAGTTAGTTAGTTAGTCAGTCAGTCAGTCAGTCAGTCAGTCAGTCAGTTAGTTAGTATTTAGTGGGAGCATCAGGTTGTGCCTTGTACATTGTTATTGCTGTCTTGAATCTGATGAAATCGTATAATTTTATGGTGTTTGACCGGATAACCGGTTGTTATATAACAATGACTACTAAAGATCTAATCAATTTTATTTATTTATTTATTTATTTAAAATGGGACAGTGCATATTAATGAACATTCACATGTAAATATGCCAGATTATAGCCTAAGGCTAATTTCCATCTGTAGTCCCCTGGCAGGTTGATGGTAACATGAACATAAACGAATCAGAAAAAACAAAGACAGAAACACATAATACCACAACACAACACGAAACTTAGTACAAAGAATAAAAACAGGAGACCAACGACCAGTGTGTAAACGAGTCTAAACAGTAGAGTACAGTTATAGTGGATATATGTTGTGTTTATATTTTAAAGTGCTTAGTGCGAAGAGATAAATTATATTGCACGGGAACCAAAATGGAGTATACATATTGCACAAAACCCATCGTTAATATAAAGTGCATAATCAAATTGCACATTGCTCTACCGTATCTCCACTAATTGTATTTAATATATACATATGTATATATACACATATATATACACACATACGCATGTACAGTACGTACACACACACATATACACACATATATATACATACACCTACACACACATATCCATACCCATGTCTATATATAATAGATACAATAATCCAATAAATCTGGTTGTGCCATGATGCCGGTTCAATGACCATTAAAACATCTTTAATCATTAATTTCTCCAGAGATTTTAACACCATAAAGCCAATACTTCTGAAACTGGTGTGAACTTTTATCTTTAGAGGAACAATGACTGAGCTACGTCTTTATTCAACTCTCAAAGGTTCAAGGTGCAAAGTGGTTAATAAATAAATAATCAAAGATAACTCTTAGTTATCTAAACGTGTTACTTCATATCATTCTTTTACTTCAAATCAGCATTTATGAGTTTCCAGGAGGAAAAATCAACTGAAAACTCCCTGAAAATGGATTTATATCAAACTCTCCAACTCAACCAATCAGTGGAATCATTTATGTAGAGTTGGAGACTCAATAGTTATTGTCAAAAGTAGATTATTGTTAGTTATTGTAACTTAAATCAGTCTCTTTCTCCTTCAGATCATTTTCTCCTGGTGAATAAAGACCTGATGAAATAAACGTTTAATTCAGAGAGAAGTGGTTGAGTTTAGTTTAGTCTAGTTTAGTCTAGTTTAGTTTAGTTTAGTTTAGTTTAGTTTAGTTTAGTTTAGTTTAGTTTAGTTTAGTTTATTTAATAGAGAGAGAGGTGGTTTCTCTCACCTGGAAGATGACGAGCTCGGCTTCCTCCACCTTCCTCTGCTCGGCCACGATGTCGTCGCTGAGCCGACTCTCCATCCAGGCGAGCATGGTTTCCTCCCCGTACTGGAACAGGTCCGGGTTCTTCAGCTCCCCTGCAGGTTTAAATACAGTCAGGATTTAAATATTAACATCCCTCCATGCAAGCATGGTTTCCTCCCCGTACTGGAACAGGTCGGGTTCTTCAGGTCTCCTAGATTTAAATATTACAGTCAGGATCCAGAGAAAAACTCTGGGGAAACTGGAGGAAGTTTCTGTAAACTGGTCTGAATCCTGTTTAAGAGGAGGAGGTTTCTGTTTCAACTGATGGATCTGGATCAATCTGACTAACTGGTGACCAGCGCTGGCCAACGGTTGCCATGGCTACGACCTCCTCTACCAACGGTTGCCATGGCTACAGCCTCCTCTACCAACGGTTGCCATGGCTACGGCCTCCTCTACTATGGTTGCCATGGCTACAGCCTCCTCTACCCAACGGTTGCCATGGCTACAGCCTCCTCTACCAACGGTTGCCATGGCTACAGCCTCCTCTACCAACGGTTGCCATGGCTACAGCCTCCTCTACCAACGGTTATTCCTGGATGAGTTTTACTGGAATCCTGTATCGCTGTGTTGATTTGTGGAATAATCTGCTTGGTTTGTGGTATAATCTGCTTGGTTTGTGGTACAGTTTCTTTATTTCCCACAGGGGTCGAGTCGTTCACCTGGAGCTTCTGCGTTTAACGGATTATCTGTTGTAACTGAACTATTTGTTCAAGTGCATTTTTAATCCTGAGGTGGTAATTTGTTGGAAACAACATCCCCCGACTGTAATTGTTGAGCTTTATTTAAGGTTTTAAAGCTAAAAATTCTGTAAAAAATCTGTATATGTCTCTGTTCATCATCATCATCATCATCATCATCATCATCTTCCTCTCTCTTCCCTTGTTTTTAAGGGTTTCCTCACAGCCAGTTTTTACCTGCCATTGTTTTAATAATTAGTTTTTACCCTCCATTGTTTTAATAATTAGTTTTTACCCTCCATTGTTTTAATAATTAGTTTTTACCCTCCATTGTTTTCATAATTATTTTAATAATTGCTCCGGGTCGAGTTCTGCTCTGGAAAGTCCCCAGACTGGTGTTTAACAGACTATTAATACATCTGAATTGAGTATTCTGGGGCGTTGGAGGTAACTGGATGGTGAAACTCCCCAGCAAGACAAATAATAATAGATAATAATAATAGATTCTGATAATGCATCACATTAACTTCTGCTGGTCTGAGTTTAACGGCTCCCTGCAGGGAGAAACTAGGATAAATGTGAATACAATGATTATAGCACTGGATGCATGTCTGTGTTTTATAAGCTTTTACGCAACCAAAAGTTACAGATAAGAAGGTGTGAATGGGTTTATATTCAGACAGGTTAATGGTTTTATATTCAGGTTAATGTTAATGACGGGGGTCTCACCGATGACGTCGTCCCTCGTGGTGCTGGACCTGAAGTTCATGGCGTAGAGGTCGGACACGGCGACCTTGAACCCCTGGGAGGTCAGTTCCTCCACCGCCACGTCTCTGGCAGCGGCGTTGAAGGAGCCCGGACTCTGGTGGGCGTAAACGATCAGAGCCGTCTTCTGGGCTGGAACAGAGACAGAGTCATCAATAACCACCAGATACTGATCAATTAACCCTAACCCTAACGATCAGAGCCGTCTTCTGGGCTGGAACAGAGACAGAGTCATCAATAACCACCAGCTACTGATCAATTAACCCTAACCCTAACGATCAGAGCCGTCTTCTGGGCTGGAACAGAGACAAGTCGATCAATAACCACCAGATACTGATCAATTAACCCTAACGATCAGAGCCGTCTTCTGGGCTGGAACAGAGACAAGTCGATCAATAACCACCAGATACTGATCAATTAACCCTAACCCTAACGATCAGAGCCGTCTTCTGGGCTGGAACAGAGACAGAGTCATCAATAACCACCAGATACTGATCAATTAACCCTAACCCTAACGATCAGAGCCGTCTTCTGGGCTGGAACAGAGACAAGACGATCAATAACCACCAGATACCGATCAATTAACCCTAACGATCAGAGCCGTCTTCTGGGCTGGAACAGAGACAAGACGATCAATAACCACCAGCTACTGATCAATTAACCCTAACCCTAACGATCAGAGCCGTCTTCTGGGCTGGAACAGAGACAAGACGATCAATAACCACCAGATACTGATCAATAAACCCTAACCCTAAAGATCAGAGCCGTCTTCTGGGCTGGAACAGAGACAAGACGATCAATAACTACCAGATACTGATCAATAACTGTTATCAAAGTATTATCTGATATCTTTAAAGTTGATCATGTGTTATTTTCTAATGGATAATGCCCCTCACTGGGCCGAAATGGAATCTGATGAGTTATTGTGACACCGTGGCTGACGTGAAACTCCAGCTTCCTATTGACTCCAATTTCTCCCTCTCATATGAAGATGTATTGTTTGGATTCTTTTCTTACTCCTCTAGCAAAGCAAATCAATTTTACATCATCAATTTAATTTTGTTACTTGCAAAATGTCATATTCACAAATCGAAATTCTCTAATCACATTCCATCTTTCCCGGCCTTTAAAAATGAATTCAAACAATACATGGCAACAATCCAATACTCTAAAAATAGAACAGCCATCCAAACCACGGAGTTATGTACTAGGTATAGCTTTTTTTTTAACTGATCTATAATTTCTGTCTGTGACTGTTCCCCTGGCATCAACTGTTTCTATGTATGTTTTGTTTGTTTTATAATGTATTGTTGATAATTTGAAATAAAGAAGTGTGAAAAAAAAAAATACTCCAGCTTCCTCCCCCTGCAGAGCCGACACCTTGGAAGAGATTTCAACCACGGGAATGCCATATGACCAAGTTCCTGACTGACTGATATGTTAATACCAACTCATTTGGCCACAGACTTGAACCACGAGGACTCCCTATGGGGTAGTTTACAACTTAGTGACAGTCATGCCAAATGCCCGATAACGGAATTTGGCCACAGATCACATCTGACTGTAAATACCCTTTAATTGCTTTTTGTCTCTCACTTGGCTCGTTTATTCCTGCCTTTTGTACTTTGAACTTACTGTATAAAAGTCATGATTCCAACCACTCTGGGTCAGCACACCAACCCAGACACGCTCTGTAGGTCTGCTCACCGCCGGCTACTGAATAAAACTCTCTACACCACAGACTAAAACTCTCTACACCACAGACTAAAACTCTCTACACCACAGACTAAAACTCTCTACACCACAGACTAAAACTCTCTACACCACAGACTAAAACTCTCTACACCACAGACTAAAACTCTCTACACCACAGACTAAAACTCTCTACACCACAGACTAAAACTCTCTACACCACAGACTAAAACTCTCTACACCACAGACTAAAACTAAATACACCACAGACTAAAACTAAATACACCACAGACTAAAACTCTCTACACCACAGACTAAAACTCTCTACACCACAGACTAAAACTCTCTACACCACAGACTAAAACTCTCTACACCACAGACTAAAACTCTCTACACCACAGACTAAAACTAAATACACCACAGACTAAAACTCTCTACAACACAGACTAAAACTAAATACACCACAGACTAAAACTCTCTACACCACAGACTAAAACTCTCTACACCACAGACTAAAACTCTCTACACCACAGACTAAAACTCTCTACACCACAGACTAAAACTCTCTACACCACAGACTAAAACTCTCTACACCACAGACTAAAACTCTCTACACCACAGACTAAAACTCTCTACACCACAGACTAAAACTAAATACACCACAGACTAAAACTCTCTACACCACAGACTAAAACTCTCTACACCACAGACTAAAACTCTCTACACCACAGACTAAAACTCTCTACACCACAGAATAAAACTCTCTACACCACAGACTAAAACTAAATACACCACAGACTAAAACTAAATACACCACAGACTAAAACTCTCTACACCACAGACTAAAACTCTCTACACCACAGACTAAAACTCTCTACACCACAGACTAAAACTCTCTACACCACAGACTAAAACTCTCTACACCACAGACTAAAACTCTCTACACCACAGACTAAAACTAAATACACCACAGACTAAAACTCTCTACACCACAGACTAAAACTCTCTACACCACAGACTAAAACTCTCTACACCACAGACTAAAACTCTCTACACCACAGACTAAAACTAAATACACCACAGACTAAAACTCTCTACACCACACACTAAAACTCTCTACACCACAGCGGACTAAAACTCTCTACACCACAGACTAAAACTCTCTACACCACAGACTAAAACTCTCTACACCACAGACTAAAACTCTCTACACCACAGCCTAAAACTCTCTACACCACAGACTAAAACTCTCTACACCACAGACTAAAACTCTCTACACCACAGACTAAAACTCTCTACACCACAGACTAAAACTCTCTACACCACAGACTAAAACTCTCTACACCACAGACTAAAACTCTCTACACCACAGACTAAAACTCTCTACACCACAGACTAAAACTAAATACACCACAGACTAAAACTCTCTACACCACAGACTAAAACTCTCTACACCACAGACTAAAACTCTCTACACCACAGACTAAAACTAAATACACCACAGACTAAAACTAAATACACCACAGCGGATTCTGAACTGGTTTTGATGATATAATTCAACAAATCTCATGGCTTAAGTCTTTCTCTCCCTTCATAAATTCATTCAGACTCTGTACAAAAGATTTGTAAACAAACTAAAAATCCAATTGTTAAACAAATGATAAAGATTTGGTCTGAAGTGAAGAAATACTTTCACGAACCACAATCACTATCACAATTTACCCCAGTCTGGGGTGGTCAGTTGTTTCTACCGGCAGGGCAGACGCAACATTGTGGTTAACTAAGGGACTAAAAACAATTCAAGATCTTTACACAACAAACACAATGATATGAACTAAGAGCTAAATATCATCTTAATAGAAAACATTTCCTCAAGTACCTTCAGCTTAGAAATTATGTTAAATAAATCAAAGCAATGTACTTTCTAAACCCTGTAGCACAGAACTAGAAACTATTGTAACCAAGAATTGTCTGAGAAAGGTGCAATATCAGAACGGATCAATTTCAAGTGAGAACTCAACATTTAAGCTTCAGGCCTGGAAGGAAAAACATCCAGACAGATATTAAGAGTGGGAATCCGCATGAGCCAACGCTCTTTCTGGATCCATAAACACCTTAGAATAATAATAAAATATGAATACAATATAAATGGTTAATGATGTATGTGACACCGATGGAATTGAATAGATATGACGCCAATAAACCAGACATGTGCACAACATGTACAGAAGATACACTATTATTAATAATTATTACATTCTGGGAAGAGATAAGAGTAATAAACCAAAAGATTGTTTCCAAATCAATATCATTGGATCCTAAACTTTTCCTGCTGGGCCTTTATTATCCAGAGAAACTCCAGTAAATATGAAAAAGCACTTATAGATTTAAGCCTGAACCATCAACCAAGTACCAGTCAATGGTTAAACCAAATGTTATCAAGTAACCGTTGGAAAGAATTACTGATATTCTGTATTTGCAGGTAAATGGAAGCTTTTTATTGAATATGTCAAGAACTTAACAGAAAACCAAACTGATGAAACTGTGGATATGGACATTTCCTAAATGGTGAATGTTAATGTCTTTTTTCGGTATTGCAGTTATTATTATTATTATTATTATTATTATTATTATTATTATTATTATTATTATTATTATTATTATTAATAATATTATTATCCTTATATATATATTTATTTTTTCTGTTACTTTTAAGCCCGTAGCTTATCATTATCATTAATATTATTTCACAATCAATTACATTGCGTTCATAATCTGTCTAATAACAAAAGAAGCATATTGTTCATTCTGTGTTTTTATTGTGATTGTTTTGTTTTAAACCGTGTTTTTGCAGCTAATCTATAAGAAATGACATATGGCCTTGGCTAGGCTAGGCTAGGCTAAGCTAGGCTAGGCTAAGCTAGGCTAGGCTAGGCTATACATGTCATGATTGTTTGTACTGTGATTATCTTGTGCTGCTATAAAACTCAAATAAACATATTGTGGGGAAAAAAAAGAAAAGTTGATCTTGTCAGCAGAAGGTAAAAGTGAAGGATTCTATTCTGGTATTTTATATTTAAAACTTGGATGTTTCAGGGCGTCAACATTCCTGGATGACACCATTATAATGAGGGCGTTATAATTACACACAATCCTTTATTAAATGATTTTAACAACTGGATGTTCTTGAATTTCCTGCAGTAAAAGACAAAACTTAAACAGTTCAGAATTATGGGATAAAATCTAAATACTGAGATTAAAGATGTAAAAAAATTTTCTAAATGAATTTCATTCTACAGCAAAAAAAACTAAGAATTCTATGAACAAAGTCAATCCCAATTTTTTTTATATAGAACTAATTATCTTATAGACAATAGTTTAGACACATAACTACTTTTATAGTCGTCATAAATGTAGTTATAAACCAGTCTCTGGACTTGGAAACATTTACTGACAAACAGATGAAACTGAAGCCTCTGCTGCTTTAAAGCCTTAAATGTTTCAGTGTTTAAATCCTTAAATGTTTCAGTGTTTAAATCCTTAAATGTTTCAGTGTTTAAAGCCTTAAATGTTTGTGTTTAAATCCTTAAATGTTTCAGTGTTTAAAGCCTTAAATGTTTCAGTGTTTAAAGCCTTAAATGTTTCAGTGTTTAAAGCCTTAAATGTTTGTGTTTAAATCCTTAAATGTTTCAGTGTTTAAAGCCTTAAATGTTTCAGTGTTTAAAGCCTTAAATGTTTCAGTGTTTAAAGCCTTAAATGTTTCAGTGTTTAAAGCCTTAAGTGTTTCATTGTTTCTGTCAAAGGCCACACCTGTCGGTCCAGACCAAGCGGTTTAACAGAAGTAGAAACTCACCCATGCTGAGTCTCGGTCCGTCTGCAGCAGAACCAGATCCTGCAGGCTTTTATAGTCCGTCTGCAGCAGAACCAGATCCTGCAGGCTTTTATAGTCCGTCTGCAGCAGAACCAGATCCTGCAGTCTTTTAGAGTCCGTCTGCAGCAGAACCAGATCCTGCAGGCTTTTATAGTCCGTCTGCAGCAGAACCAGATCCTGCAGGCTTTTATAGTCCGTCTGCAGCAGAACCAGATCCTGCAGCTTTTAGAGTCCGTCTGCAGCAGAACCAGATCCTGCAGCTTTTAGAGTCCGTCTGCAGCAGAACCAGATCCTGCAGGCTTTTATAGTCCGTCTGCAGCAGAACCAGATCCTGCAGAACCAGATCCTGCAGCTTTTATAGACGCCCAGCCCTCGTAGCGTGAGAAACTTGCTTAGATTGGACACCAGGAAGTAACATCTCTTCACGTCACAACAACATACCAGAGGGAGGAAAGGTGAGACCGGTTTAGGTTGTATGGGAGGAAGAGGAGGAAGAGGAGGAAGAGGAGGAGTGGAGCTGCTGCCGGCTGATAACAACGTTCTCTCAGCAGGTTGTGATTCTCTGCTGGTCGAACCGGTCTTGATTCTCTGCTGGTCTCAGCGTCTCAGCGTCTCAGCGTCTCAGCGTCTCAGCGTCTCAGCCCAGGTCGTCTGCTCTACAGCCTCCTCTCAAACCCAAACCTCTCTCTACTCTCAGGTTTTAGATCCACCTCTAATCTGCCCTCTCTTTCCCAAAGGGTTTTTTTTTCATACTTTATTATTAAAGATTTTTATATTTTGGACATTACAACACAAATGTAACTGACATAAAATCAAAGGCAAAGCCAAATTAAAGCTGCAAGCAGCGATGGATGAACGGCCTCCACCCTGGTGCAGGTTCAGGCTGCAGTGAAAGCTTGTACGACTTCATGTAGATAACGCTTTTGAAAGAGAAAAGTAATGCGTGTCGTCGCAGGATGGAGACGAACATTTTGATGTATAACACATCTGGGTGCACATTACGGTTCGGGCCGTATTAACTGCTGAAGGAATGGCATAAATTGCGCCAAAATGACACGATTAATTGAAAATGGCCGACTTCCTGTTGGGTTTCGGCCATGGCGCAAAGAGACTTTTCTTTAAGTTGTGACATGATACAGGTGTGTACCGATTTTCGTGCATGTACGTCAAACCGTATTGTGAGGCTTGAGGCACAAAGTTTTCTAGGGGGCGCTGTTGAGCCGTTAGGCCACGCCCATTAATGCAAACCATTAAATATCACATTTTTCGCCAGGCCTGGCTTGGTGAAAAATTTGGTGACTTTTGGGGCACGTTTAGGGGGGCAAAAAGGCCCTCATTACGTCAGAAGAAAAACGAGAATAATAACTAGAAAATTTCTAGTTCAGAGTGCCACGGGCTGATGCCCATTTGTGTACATTGCTGCATTTTTCAGCAATAAAGGTGAAGGACTCAAAACTAAGTCCGATGACACCACACACGAGTCTTTATGTCAAACCATTGAAAAGTTATAGCATTTACTGTGTGTGTGTGTGTGTGTGTGTGTGTGTGTGTGTGTGTGTGTGTGTGTGTGTGTGTGTGTGTGTGTGTGTGTGTGTGTGTGTGTGTAAGGGGGGTATTTAATATATATAAAATATATATATATATAATAATATATATACATATATACCATGAACCGGTTCCCAGCTGAACTGGGGGTCGGCTAAGGTCAAAGGTCAGGGGTCAGATTTGAGTCATGTGACCAGTTCTGGCTGAGGCAATCGGTGCATCCGAAATCCCGTACTAAAAAGTATATACTACAAAGTATACTTAAGTTCGGCACACTTTTGAGTAAATATCAGTAGTGTGCATGAATTCAGACGTACTATTGAGAGCGCACTCGGCACTTCCTGCCGTAGGGAGGGGGGGGTGTTACCATGGAAACCTGTAACAGCAGCAGCACCGCTCCGCTCTTTCCCGTTTATTCTTACCCAAACAAGAGGAGATTATATAATATTATTATATACAAATATTATAATATTAATATGATATAATAATATTATTATACTTAATATTATACTTATGACATATACGTGTCACTTAGCAACCAAACGCCGCTCAGCTAGTATCCATCAATCCACACTAATACATTTCTCCAGAATGAGTATGGATAGTACATACTATTGAGTACATTCTAATGTTTCGGACGCACTAAAAAATCGGTTTGCTCTGGTTTCCCCGGCAACAAGAACCTCTCTTCAGAACTTTACGGGTTTGGCTATGAGAAAAACCCAGATTTTGCCTTCTGACAAGGTCTCAAATAACTCTGATTTGTGATAAAACCGTAGCTCGTAGCAGAAAAACAAAAACATTGTGAGAGACACAGAACCCGGCAGATTCTGACAATCTTAATTTTATTCAGATATTCCTTAAAATGAGTGAGTAAGTCAGTGCGAAGACAGAGTGAGATTCTTTTGAAGAAAATGTTTGATTACATTACAGTGAATGGGGACGGAGACAGGTGTTGGCGCCGCTCTAACCTCCCCGTTTAAATTTTGTGCATACCCCGCCTGTCAAAGTCACATTTTATGAATCCCAACACCTATGTCTACATTCTGACCAAAAATTATTTGTCTGCCTTTTACGGTTTGGCCGTGAGCTCGAGTTACAATATAAATTCAGGTTATTTTTTTACTGTTTCTGCCACTCTAGAAACCGACACCTGCACTCTAGATTTGACAAAAAAGTGTTCATATTTTGAAAAGTTTACATCTTAGGAGAAAACTGTTTGGTTTTTTGGAGAGAAAAGATTTTCCTCCGTTTTGAAGTTTGAATGACATTTCTACGTGCAAGTATGAAAAAGTTAGGTGACTCAGAAAAAAGGTGAATTTTGGCTTTTTTTTTACTTTTTTCAATCCATTTTGAATGGGTTTTTTGGCCGGTCTTTTGGGAATAACGACTTGGATCTTTTATATAGCGCGCTTCAAGGCACCCAGAGCGCTTTACAGAAATCATCACATCCTCACTGGTGGTGGTAGCTACATTTGTAGCCACAGCTGCCCTGGGGCAGACTGACGGAAGCGTGGCTGCCATATCGCGCCAAACGGCCCCTCCGACCACCACCAACATTCACACACATTCAAACACATTCACACGGGGCAAGGTGGGTAAGGTGTCTTGCCCAAGGACACTACGACAGCAAACTGGGACAGAGCGGGATTCGAACCGCCGACCTTCCAATCATTGGACGACCTGCTCTACCACCTGAGCTACTGCCGCCCCGATGGGAATTTGTGGGGATTTGTGTTGAAATGGGAATTTGAACACCAAAAGTCATAGCACACTATTCCCGATTGAGACACACGTTTTGATATATGATTCGCCTGGGTCCTCCGAAATCTGTAGGAGGAGTAGCGAACCGAAATCTGCCCGGAAAATTAAAAAAATAAAATAAACGCGCAGGATAACAATAGTGCCACGGCTGCGCCAGAGGAACTATTGCTATGGCATAGCTATGAGGGAGGAGCCTCTTGGCGCAGCTGTGGCACTAACTAGAAAATTCCCTACAGATACAATAGGGCCTTCGCACTGTAAGTGCTCGGGCCCTAATAAAAGAAAGAAAAATAAGTGCACAGATAGGAACAACCGGTCGGGTCAGTGAGCCACATGGCAGCATTAGACGTTCACCTCCGTCAAAAGTCCCAAACAAAAATCCTAGGCCAAGTGTGGCAGGATATTCCCCAGATATAAGACATTGAACGTGTTGTTGTTTTAAACCAGCAGAGTGTGTGAAACTTCCGTCCGACTGCAGCAGCTCCAGCGAGGGTTGGATGATCTGATTGTGTCTCTGTTGTTGTTACCGTTGTCATGACAACAAGAACAGACTCCAGTGCAGGCTTTTAATACCCAGTAGTGCGGTTATACTTTTTATACTTTGGTCTTGATGGTATGTTTATTCTTGTTTTGTTCTTGTTTTGTTCTTGTTTTGTTCTTGTTTTATTCTTGTTTTATTCTTGTTTTATTCTGGTTTTATTCTGCAAACACTTTTTGTCTTGATTGTATGTTTATTCTGTAAAGCACTTTGGTTCACCTGTAGGTCCATGTAAGGTGCTAAATAAAGTACATTTACATAAACACTAGGTGCACGTTGGAAACTGGAACTCAGGCCTGGTCTCGATCGTTTGATCGATCGATTGATCAATCGAGACCCTTGTTTGGCATAATTGTATCGTGAATGAACGGGCAACTCTCCAGTAGTTGTAAAAAAGCAAAGTGTTCCTGTGCTCCAGGTTCTGGACGGCAGAGAGGATCCATGTGATTGATCGATGTGATCGGTGTGATCTGTGATGGATCTATGGAGAAGAGAACACACTAAAACACTCCAGCAGAGTACAAACAATTAGTAAAACCATGACATAATAACTCTGAATAATGACAAACAACATAAATGAAGAACAAGAGACACAAACACATTAGCTCACGCTGAAGCACAAACAGGTATAAAAACAATAACCTGATTAAACCAGATCATGACAGCATGTTTGATTATCCAGTAACCTGTTTGGGGTTTTTAGAGAAGGAATAAAGAGCTGTTTGAGTTAGAGAGTAGAAGATCTGTTAGAGAGATCTTCTATTGTGTTTGAGTGTAGACCCTTTTATCTTCTCTGCTGCCCCCTGGAGGCTGGATCCTGCAGTGCAGCTGAAATAAAGCTGGTTAAGGTTATTTAGGAGGAGCCGGATTACTGATTACTGATCACTGATCACTGACACCTAAAGTTACTCCTAAAGTTACACCTAAAGTTACCCCTAAAGTTACTCCTAAAGTTACTCCTACAGTTACACCTAAAGTTACACCTAAAGTTACTCCTAAAGTTACACCTAAAGTTACCCCTAAAGTTACTCCTAAAGTTACTCCTACAGTTACACCTAAAGTTACACCTAAAGTTACTCCTAAAGTTACACTTAAAGTTACTCCTAAAGTTACACCTAAAATACTCCGACCAATCCAGACTAGAAACTATTCCGCCCTAAAGTTACACCTAAAGTTACTCCTAAAGTTACACCTAAAGTTACACCTAAAGTTACTCCTAAAGTTACACCTAAAGTTACTCCTAAAGTTACTCCTAAAGTTACACCTAAAGTTACACCTAAAGTTACACCTAAAGTTACTCCTAAAGTTACTCCTAAAGTTACACCTAAAGTTACACCTAAAGTTACACCTAAAGTTACTCCTAAAGTTACACCTAAAGTTACTCCTAAAGTTACTCCTAAAGTTACTCCTAAAGTTACTCCTAAAGTTACACCTAAAGTTACTCCTAAAGTTACACCTAAAGTTACTCCTAAAGTTACTCCTAAAGTTACACCTAAAGTTACTCCTAAAGTTACTCCTAAAGTTACTCCTAAAGTTACACCTAAAGTTACACCTAAAGTTACTCCTAAAGTTACTCCTAAAGTTACACCTAAAGTTACTCCTAAAGTTACACCTAAAGTTACTCCTAAAGTTACACCTAAAGTTACACCTAAAGTTACTCCTAAAGTTACACCTAAAGTTACTCCTAAAGTTACACCTAAAGTTACTCCTAAAGTTACTCCTAAAGTTACACCTAAAGTTACTCCTAAAGTTACACTTAAAGTTACTCCTAAAGTTACACTTAAAGTTACTCCTAAAGTTACAAGGATATATTTTTGGTACGTGCTGGGTCCACCGTTTGATGACAGACCAGAGGCTGAGGGGACTGGCCCGGGACTTTGACAAAACGGGAGGCGCAGACTTCGCTTCAAATAGGCAAGAACATCTTTATTTAATTTAATGTCGCCAGATCTGGCTGGGGTTTTTATTGTAGCATCGGTTATCTGCTAGTTGAAACGTGTGGTCGGTTAGTCTATCTGAGTTTTATGGTGTTTTTATAGTTCATGCTTTATGGTGCTGCACTTTTTTATGTATTTTTTTACTTTTTTGTAGGTGCGCCGTCACCTTAATGTTTTTAGCTGCATTTTCATCTGGGTTTCTGTTGCGCCGCCACCTGTTTAGCTGTGTTTTCATCTGTTTCTGGGTGCGCCGTCACCTTTAATATTTAGTTGTGTTTTCATCTGTTTCTGATGCGTAAACATCATTGAGAGCAGATACACTCCGGCACGGTGGGCATCACCGTGCCATCTATGTTTTGCTTTAAACATTACTTTTAAAGTTTGAAGTTCAACTATATCCACTATTTTCAACAAACCTGCTGAAATAAATCATGTGTTTGCTGGTTCTCTGTGAATGACTCTCATTGCTCTTTCTGCAGCACAAACAGAGAGATGTTACTTACAGGTATTACCCCACACTTCCACACAATCATTTAGATAAGATACATGTACAATACAGAGTTCTTAGTGTGTTAGTATTCAAAATGAATGAATGAATGAATGAATCTTTATTTCGGCTTGTACAGAACAAGATGAAAAGGAAGAGAAAAAAAAATCAACATTTCTTTTGCCGAAAAGGTGTAGGCTGAAGCCGTAGCTTATAGTCCTACCCTTTTTTCTTTTGATCAGCAAAAAATATGAGACATTATCTTTTACTCAGTGAAAACAAACAATACATAAAGAAGAAAAAAATAAATAAATAAGTAAGACAAAATATAAAATTGACATTTCACATCCTAGAATGTTTTTGATAGTATACTTTATAATTATAGTGTTTTATATTTATTTACAATATTTTCTTTAAACAATTTCTTAAACTTGACGATAGAGGGACACATTTTTAGGTTGTTATTACAACTATTCCAAATTTCTCTAGCCTTAACTGATGTACATTTCTTTTTAATATTTGTTCTTGCTGTCGTCGTCTCAAACATGAGTTTCCCCCTCAGATCATAACAGGTTTCTTTTATTTGGAACAGGTCCTGAATGCAGTTTGGAAGCAGTTTCTGCTTTAAAGGCAAATAAAACAGTTTACTGCTCTACTATATCATGGAATTTTAAGATATTATATTTAATAAAAAGATTATTTGTTGGTTTATAATAGTCGGTTTTATTAATTATCCTTAAAGCTCTTTTCTGTAATAGAAAAATAGGCTTTGTATTTGTTTTATAGGTGTTACCCCATATCTCCACACAATAAGTCATGTATGGAACTATGAGTGAGTTATACATTAAAAACTGTGTCTTTGACAGAAAAAATAATTTGTTTTATTTACTATTGCTAGGGTTTTAGACATTCTTGATTTTACACTATTTATGTGTGATTTCCAGCTAAGTTTATCATCGATTATTACCCCCAGGAACTTATTTTCATATACTCTTTCTATTTCCATACCACTAATTTTAATTGTTATATGATAATTTTTTTTTCTAGTGCCAAAAATGATGAACTTAGTTTTAGTTAGGTTTAATGATAACTTATTGATATCAAACCTTCACATTTTTCACTTCTCCTTCCACCACATTCAGCAGCTGTTCCAAATTCTTCCCTGAACAATAAAGGTTTGTATCATCAGCAAACAAGACATAATTTATTATTTTAGACACTTTACAAATATCATTTATATATAATATGAACAATTTAGGACCTAGCACTGAACCTTGTGGGTTCAGTTAAATAAACTTAACCTTATTCAAAGTATATATACTCTTCGCCACCCTGGCTTTTACATTTGCTATGTGGTTTTTCCATGTCAGCTTGTCGTCTAAAATAATACCCAAAAACCTAAACACAGACACTCTCTCAACGCTCAAAGGATGAGATGAAGTAGCAGCGCTTCAGATTTATTCTGCGCTGCTGCTCATCGTCTCCCGCTCCGATCAATATCTTTATGAAACTTTATAAAAGCAGACTGGAAATCTAGTTTCCGGGTGAATCAATTAATCCCCCGAAGTAAACGCATGCTGTTGAAATGTAAAAGCCCCGACAGACAACGATTCCTGCAGATTCCTGGATCATTGATCCGACCAATCACGGGCGCGGCGGCGGCGCCGCCGTATTTGGAAATAAATGAAAGCTGAGACTTAATCCAGAGTGGATTAACAAATGAATCATCACGTTTCCTTCTGTAGAACCAGTTGCTAAAACTTCATTTCTGTATCGAGGTGTTGATGTGGAACAGTTTAAAACGTCTCAGTGAAACAGCTCAACATTCAGAAGAAAGCTGAAAAAAGTTCTTTTTAATATATCTGTGTTTCATTCACCATTATTCCAATATATTTAATTTTATTCTGAAGTATCTATAACTCTGAGTTATCAGTGATAATATATGGATTGTGCTTATATGGTTTTGTGAATTATAGTTTTTTTTTTTTCTTGTTTTAAGGAGGGGGAGTCGCTTATAAGCCTTCAGGTTTTTATGACTCTCCTGCACATCTTTTAATATTTTTTCCTCTGTGTAATTTTCCTTTTTACGAGTGCGAACAATAAAACAAAACAAACAAAACAGACAAACGTTTCCTCTGGTGGAGCCCCGAAGCGTTCAGCATTCATTAATCTAACTTTCCTTCTCACTCAGGTCTTTGTTTACAGTGAAATCCACGTTTGAGGCTGAAACCAAGATAGAAATGGTCAAAATAATTAGCATTTATTTGAAAATGTGGTGAATGAGAAACACTGAATGTGTGTGTGATTATCTGCTAAGTTTTTTTCATAACTGCTGACCAAAGTTAAGGTTTTCCTTGGCTGAGAGGAGAATTCATGACTAATATGTGTTGAAAAAGAAGGGAGGAACAATATGACGTAATAAAGTCCAACGTTTTTGTCAACAGTCTGCTAATATCCTCGTCCCGACTGGAGTAAAGTTATTAACCTGTTCTATCGGTGCACAGTGGTTTAGCAGCTTCTGTCTCCCTCTTGTGGTCGTTTGGAGAACTGCAGCCGACACTGTTTAAAACAAGAAGTCCCCTGATTTTGGTACCAGAATAAAAGTATTTCCCCCACCTGATGACAATATTACTGCTAATCATTAAAGAGAGATGATGAAAGATGATTTTAAAAAGGTGTGTGTATAATATCTGACTAACATCTGACTTCTTGGTTTCTTTTTAAGCTTTTGTTTTAGTTGTGTTTTAATTTCATAAGCCTCGGTATTGACTTGGTGTGAAAATAGGTTTTAACAATCTTTTCCAATGGTAATTAGTAGTCGACACTGTGGTCAATTATTTTAATATTATACTTTTTTTCCGTGTTACTACCATGTATAATTTTATACTTTATTGTTATTCTGAATGTTTTTATTCTGTATATAATTGTGCCGTGTGTGAGGAACCAGGAACACCAGCCTTTAACGTGTGATGCTGACGGGGATCATGATGAATAAACTGAAATAACAGACCATTGTGATATTTTTCATCCTCATTGACTTCCTGGTCAATCGTTGGTTTAGCTGCTGCGTTATTGGTTCTCTGTTATAACTGTTAGCCAGCCGGAGTCACAGATAACTTTAACTTGATCTGACACCAAACATCTTTGTTATTCCTCATCATTCGGTGCTCAGTGATCGACTTGTTGTTAAGATTAAACACTTAGCAGATAAACACACTCAGATAAGAAAGTTTGCTGGTTTACAGTTGCCAGTTTGGCTAACCAACATCAGTGGCTGACACGGTGGAAGCTACGATCGCCAGCGAGAGGTCGGAGTTGGAGTTTAACGTATCTGGACTCGGAGATGCAGGAAATAATAATTATTCCTCCTGAACCAAAATGTGGACAGAAACATCTCCAGCTGTAAATCCTCCCTGCTGCATCGTTGCTGCATCGTTGCCGCATCGTTGCCGCGTCGTTGCTGCTTCCACCTGCCTGCTGTGCTGTTGCCGTCCCCGACCCCCAGTCTGGCCCTCGGCAGGAGGGTCCCCCCTTATGAGCCTGGTCCTGCTCAAGGTTTCTTCCCTCCTAAAGGGGAGTTTTTTCTTGCCACTGTTTAGCTTAAGGTTTTTCTCCCACTAGGGGAGTTTTTACCTGCCATTGTTTATATAATAATTGCTCGGGGGTTTATGTTTATGTTCATGTTTATGTTCATGTTCTGGATCTCTGGAAAGCGTCTAGAGACATCTGTTGTATTAGACGCCTGTTAGGTTTAGGCACGTAACATTTGTAACATCAAACTCTCTGGAGACAAAGAAAGACACAAAACGGTTAAAATTTACTTGCAAGGAGAGCAGTCGAGATTTGTAAGATCTCCAACATACTCTGATTTGTCTCTGCTGCTTCCTTGCTTTTATTAACTCTGGGTGTACCCTACATTACATAGCTAACTGCGCCCCTAAAGGGAGGGGAAAGGAGTGGTCACAGTCAGCGGATTCAGGTATTGAGTCAGGCATTGATTCGTTCTTGTTCTCATTTGTTTAGCAACAAGAAGTTTCCTCTTCTCTGCAGATATCTGCTCTATGCTGATATCCGGAACCTTTTGTGCAGTACTTATAATCACTTAAACACAGCATTGTTTTATCAGTGTGTCACAGGCGTAAGCCAGTCATCATATGTTCTGTTAATAGCAAGCATGATAACTTATTATTTATTTACAATAGTTCCAACATTTCCCTCCTGTTTATCATGCATGCTTATACAACACATCATACTTCATATCACAACCTAGTCTTCTGTTGTAGTCACACATTTACACTCAGAGATCTTCAATGTTCATTTTCTCCATGAGTCCCGAGATCAGGGAACAGGTCTGGCAGGTGCGGGTGGTCGTCGATGTCATCATCCTTTTCTCCTTCGTTGTCGTCCTCGTTGTCCGTTGTCGAGGAATCCGTGGCCAGCAGGGGATATATAAATAAAATTGAATTGAATCTAATTGAATTAGGGGAGAGGAAAAAGCAGAGAAGAGAGTGAGAGAGGGAGGAGAAGAGAGCTTTGCTCTTTTATTGTCAGGGTTTGACACTTCCCCCCAGGTTTTGAGTTTCAGTTCTGTCCCTCCTGTGTCCCATCTGCCCTGATTGTGTCTGCACCTGTGTCTCGTCCTGTCTCGTTATCCCCTGTGTATACTGTATCTGGTCTTGTCATTCCCTTGTTCCCTGTCGGACCGTACTGTTCTTCCCTCCATGTGCTCCTGGTTTTCGATCCCTGTATACGTGAGTTAATCTTGATCCTGCCAAGCAGCGCATTTGTTTTTACCCTTCATGGAATAAACCCTTGTGTTTTTTGAGAACTCCGGCCTCCAGCCTCCCTCTCTCTCCTGCATCTGGGTCCTCACCTACCCCCAGACGTGACATTTATAGCGGGGCCCAGGAAGTCCATGCTCCTTCCTGCAGCTTGAACCTTGTCCAATCAGAGTGGTCCCTGATCACCAAAGGGGCCACGTATGCAAATCCTGGTTGAGCTTCGTGTCCACGGGGTTTTCCGTTGCTCCAAGCCGTGTGGCCACGGTGTTGTAAAACTTTAGTCCTGGTCTCAGTCGAAAGGCTGAAACCGGTCTGAGCTGGTCAAAGCCTGAAGTCCACATAATCACACATTTCATACGAGTTTATATAAGTTCATAATCCCCCATGAATTCATAATCACACGTGACTTCATGTCATGTGTCCTCCAGTGCTGGGTCCAGATCCGGGTCCAGAACCTACTGGACTGATCCGGCCTCCAGGGATCTCCTCGTTTCTCCGAACCTCTCAATCTTCTGCCGCTCTGACCCTGATGAGGGGAAGTACAACTTCGAGAAAAAAGTCAAAATGCTGAGAAAAAAGTCAAAATTTCAACTTTAATCACAAAATTTCGACGACGCAGCATCGTCGACGCAACAACGCTGTAACGACGCGGCGCTGCAACGACGCAGTGACGACGCAACAACGCTGCAACAACGCTGCAACGACGGGGCAACGACGAGGCGACTCCACGGCGACGACGTGGCGACGCTTCGTTACATAAACAATGGCAGGTAAAAACTCCCATAGTGGGAGAAAAGCCTTAAGCCAAACAGTGGCAAGAAAAACTCCCCTTTAGGAGGAAGAAACCTGGACCAGGACCAGGCTCATAAGGGGGGACCCTCCTGCCGAGGGCCAGACTGGTGGGTCAGGGACGGCAACAGCACACAGCAGGCAGGTGGAAGCAGCAACGGGATGACCGGGGGTGGGGACAGGCCAGCACGCAGCTCCCGAAGCTCCGGCCCAATCAGCAAGTCCCAGGTTGGGGTGCAGGGTCGGGGCAAGGTTGAGAAGGGGCAGGGCCAGGGAGAGGAGTCTTGACGGACAAACCTCTCCCCCGCCTGACCGGGCCGTTACCCTGACCGGGCCGTTACCCTGACCAGACCGTTACCCTGGCCCCCTCACTCCCACACTGCAGGATCCGGTGTTTTGCATTCAGAGATGCACTTTGCCACCGGCAGAGGATGCTGCACCATGTACAAAAGAGAAAAAAGGGAGGAGAAGGGGGGGCCAGCACAAGAAACTACAGGAGCGACTCTAACACACTAGAGTTTACACTACCTAGAGATTTACCAACACCAGCTAGAGGTTTACTAAACACTAACTATAGGCTTTACTAAACAGAAAGGTTTTAAGTTTAGTTTTAAAGGTGGAGGTGGTTGGTTCCATAGTAATGGTTTCTGATAGCAGAACGCCCGCCCTCCAAATCTACATTTAGATACTCTAGGAACTACGAGTAAACCTGCACTCTGAGAGCGGAGAGCTCTGACAGGAACATAAGGCACTATCAGGTCTTGAAGATAATGCGGAGCTAAGCCGTTTTGGGCTTTACACACACACACACACGCACGCACGCACGCACGCACGCACGCACACACACACACACACACACACACACACACACACACACACACACACACACACACACACATATATGATCGGAAGATTTGCATTATATGATTTCTTGTCTCTGTTAATGTAGTTGAGCCGTCAGAATTTATCCGGAGTGTTTTACCACCTGCTTGACACTGGTGTAAATAAATTCTGATTGAAAGAAGTCGTCCTTGTTTATTTTGCTCACGTTTACCACTAATGTTGGTTTAACGTTGGTTTAACGTTGTTTTAACGTTGGTTTAACGTTGGTTTAACGTTGGTTTAACGTTGGTTTAACGTTGGTTTAACGTTGGTTTAACGTTGGTTTAACGTTGGTTTAACGTTGGTTTAACGTTGGTTTATTGTTGGTTTAACGTTGGTTTATTGTTGGTTTAATGTTGGTTTAATGTTGGTTTAATGTTGGTTTAATGTTGGTTTAACGTTGGTTTAACGTTGGTTTAACGTTGGTTTAACGTTGGTTTAATGTTGGTTTAACGTTGGTTTAACGTTGGTTTAACGTTGGTTTAACGTTGGTTTAATGTTGGTTTAACGTTGGTTTAATGTTGGTTTAACGTTGGTTTAATGTTGGTTTAACGTTGGTTTAATGTTGGTTTAATGTTGGTTTAATGTTGGTTTAATGTTGGTTTAACGTTGGTTTAACGTTGGTTTAATGTTGGTTTAATGTTGGTTTAACGTTGGTTTAATGTTGGTTTAATGTTGGTTTAACGTTGGTTTAACGTTGGTTTAACGTTGGTTTAATGTTGGTTTAACGTTGGTTTAACGTTGGTTTAACGTTGGTTTAACGTTGGTTTAATGTTGGTTTAACGTTGGTTTAATGTTGGTTTAACGTTGGTTTAATGTTGGTTTAATGTTGGTTTAACGTTGGTTTAACGTTGGTTTAACGTTGGTTTAATGTTGGTTTAACGTTGGTTTTATGTTGGTTTAACGTTGGTTTAATGTTGGTTTAACGTTGGTTTAATGTTGGTTTAACGTTGGTTTAATGTTGGTTTAACGTTGGTTTAACGTTGGTTTAATGTTGGTTTAACGTTGGTTTAACGTTGGTTTAACGTTGGTTTAATGTTGGTTTAACGTTGGTTTAACGTTGGTTTAATGTTGGTTTAACGTTGGTTTAATGTTGGTTTAACGTTGGTTTAATGTTGGTTTAATGTTGGTTTAATGTTGGTTTAACGTTGGTTTAACGTTGGTTTAATGTTGGTTTAACGTTGGTTTAATGTTGGTTTAACGTTGGTTTAATGTTGGTTTAATGTTGGTTTAATGTTGGTTTAATGTTGGTTTAACGTTGGTTTAATGTTGGTTTAACGTTGGTTTAACGTTGGTTTAATGTTGGTTTAACGTTGGTTTAATGTTGGTTTAACGTTGGTTTAACGTTGGTTTAATGTTGGTTTAACGTTGGTTTAATGTTGGTTTAACGTTGGTTTAATGTTGGTTTAATGTTGGTTTAATGTTGGTTTAATGTTGGTTTAACGTTGGTTTAATGTTGGTTTAACGTTGGTTTAACGTTGGTTTAATGTTGGTTTAACGTTGGTTTAATGTTGGTTTAACGTTGGTTTAACGTTGGTTTAATGTTGGTTTAACGTTGGTTTAATGTTGGTTTAACGTTGGTTTAATGTTGGTGTAGGAGCCAAAACAGCATTTATGTTTTTGTTAAAGGAATATTTATGATTTCACCACTTCCCATATTTTTGGTTCTAGTTTATTGATTTCTTTTGGCAGTTTGGCTACTGAGTGACAGCTTGGCCACACCCATGGTAATTGTGGGTGTGGTGCCAGTTGACAAAGGGAAGTGGAAAATGTTTGTCAGACAATGGAGTCTGAGCCTTAGTTGAGAAGCAAACACAGTTTTTTAACCACAACTCACGTAGAATCTCACCATAGCATTCCCATACATTTTCTTTTTTCCCCATAAACAAGAACATACACTTTATGCTGGCTTAAGAATTTTTGTAGGGTACTTTTTGAGTTTATTTTTTACACAATGACATGGCATGGTGACTGGATCTGGATCTACAACCAAGGTGCGTTAAAACCACTCATCTAAGGCTGGGGCTGTGGCTATATTGGACAAAATAGCCAGAACAGTTGGTTTAATGTTGGTTTAATGTTGGTTTAATGTTGGTTTAATGTTGGTTTAACGTTGGTTGCCGGAGCCTGTGTTTGGATTTCATCCTTCAATTATTGTTCTGCAGAATAATTCATCTTGAGACTGATTCTGCTGTTAACTTATCATTATCCTGGAAATCCAGGTGGTGCCCCGTCTTGATTAAGTCATTTTCATGATTCAATTTGATAAGTAATCTACTTTATTAATTATTAATAATTGTTGAAGGACAATTATTAACTAGACAATTTCCTCTCAGAAATTTGGAGAGTGCCACGGCGGGCTGATGCCCATTTGTGTACATTGCTGCATTTAAAGGTGAAGGACTCAAAACTAAGTCCGATGACTCCCTATGTCAAACCATTCAAAAGTTATAGCATTTACTGGGGATTATTTACTGTGTGTGTGTGTGTGTGTGTGTGTGTATGTGTGCGTGAGGGGGGTATTTAATATATATAAAATATATTAAATACCCCCCCTCAAACATATATAATCATGTAGTAATAATAATATATATATATATATATATATATATATATATATATATATATATATATATATATATATATATATATATATATATATATATATATATATATATATATATATACCATGAACCGGTTCCCAGCAGGACTGGGGATCGTCAGGGGTCAAGGGGTCAGATTTCTCCATTTTCCAGGTTAAAGTATATGAAGTCCGTACTGACTGAGTCATGTGACCAGTTCTGGCTGAATGAGTCAGCAGCTGAGCTCTGGTTGCCCCGGAAACAAGAACCTTGACTTGAGGAACGTTCCGGTTTGGTTGTGAGAAAAACCCAAATTTTGGCTTCTGATAAAGTCTCAAATCACTCCGATTTGTGAGAAAACCGTAGCTCGTAGCAGAAAAACAAAAACATCGTGAGAGACACAGAAGCCGGCAGATTCTGACAATCTTAATTTTATTCAGATATTCCTTAAAATGAGTGAGTAAGCTCAAATTTTGTGCATACCCCCTTTGTCAAAGTCACATTTTATGAATCCCAACACCTATGTCTACATTCTGACCAGAAATTATTTGTGTCCTTTTTACGGTTTGGCCGTGAGCTCGAGTTACAAATAAAAATTCAGGTTATTTTTTTACTGTTTCTCGCACTCTAGCAACCGACACCCGCACTCTAGATTTGACAAAAAAGTGATTTCCAGTCCTCTCTTGAGTGCTCATATCTTGAAAAGTGTTACATCTTAGGAAAAAAGTGTTTGGTGTTTTGGAGAGAAGAGAAGTTTTCCTCCATTTTGAAGTTTGAATGATATTTCTACATGCAAGTATGAGAAAGTTAGATGACTCAGAAAAAAATTTTGGCTTTTTTTAAAAACTTTTTCCCATTAACTTTGAATGGAGTTTTTTGGCCGTTTTTTTGGGAATAACTTTGGGAAAAATGTGAATTTCAACACCAAAAGTCATAGCACACTATTCCCGATTGAGACACACGTTTTGATATATGATTCGCCTGGGTCCTCTGAAATCTGTAGGAGGAGGAGCGAACCGAAATATGTCCGGAAAATGAATAATAAATGCGCAGGATAACAATAAATGCCTCTGGCTGCGCCAGAGGCATCTATTGTTATCCTGCACTATTATAACACTATTGTTACCCTGCACTCCTCCTTCATTGCTATGGCATAACTATGGAGGAGGAGCCTCTTGGCGCAGCCGTGGCACTAACTAGAAAATTTCCTACAGATACAATAGGGCCTTCGCACTGGTGACTCCTCTGTTGGCACAACACCAACCACAGACCGACCCGGGACCCCCCAGACCCAGTAACACGCCGACCCGGGTCACTGATGCAGCTTTTATTGTCTCTGCTTTCGGGAAACTTGCCATCGGAAACAATAAATATGGATTTAATGCAAAACATTTTTCCTAATGAAGCATTTTACACAAATGTACAAGATCCTGCCTTTATCCTGCTGTAGTATCTATACACGAGTCCATGGACCCCCCTCTGGACCTGGACCCCCCACTGGACCTGGACCCCCCCTGGACCTGGACCCCCCTCTAAACCCCCCATGCAGGAACCTGAAGGTGCAGCAACTGAATCTCTCTGGACTCTCTGTGGTTAAAAACTAACAAACCACAAACAGAAACCAGGATTTGTGTCTCAAAGACGTAAAATAACATAAAAGTGTCCGTGGGGGCGCCAGGGGGGGGCCTCGGCCCCGTTGGCCCCGGCTGGGCCCCCCTGGCCCTGGGGGACCCCGAGGTCCCCCGGGTGGGGGCGGGGGTCCGTGTCCACGTTGCGGGACTGCATGTCCATGTCGATGGAGCGGCAGCTGTTGACGGCGTAGCGGAGCCGCTCGGCCCCGGGGGGGCCCCGGTAGCCCCGGTGGGGGGTCAGTAGTCCGTGTCCGAGCCTTCGGCCGTGTCCACGTTGCGGGACAGCATGTAGTTGTCCATGTCGATAGAGCGGCAGTTGTTGACGGCGTAGCGGAGCCGCTCGGCCATCACGGCCTGGCTGGAGTACGGGGGGAGACGCAGCTGGAAGAAGCAGGTCTGGGAGGTGGGCAGGCTGTCCAGGGGCTGCAAGGGGGGACAGAGAGACAGGTCTAGAGGTTAGGATCAGGTCTAGGGGGGACCCGGGTCCACCAGGATCCAGACCTGATGGTCCCATTTCCACCAGGACCCAGAACCAGCAGGTCTGGGAGGTGGGCAGGCTGTCCAGGGGCTGGGGGGGGAAGAGACAGGATCAGGTCTGGGTCTAGGACCAGGACCAGGACTCAGACCTGATGGTCCCGGGGGACCCGGGTCCAGCAGTCTTAGTCTAGTTTTAGTCGACTAAATATAAGAGTTTTAGTCTTAGTATAGTTTTAGTCGACTAAATATAAGAGTTTTAGTCTTAGTATAGTTTTAGTCGACTAAATATAAGTTTTAGTCTCAGTCTAGTTTTAGTCGACTAGATATAAAAGTTTTAGTCTTAGTATAGTTTTAGTCGACTAAATATAAGTTTTAGTCTCAGTCTAGTTTTAGTCAAATACATATAAGAGTTTTAGTCGACTAAATATAAGAGTTTTAGTCTTAATCTAGTTTTAGTCGACTAAATATAAGAGTTTTAGTCGACTAAATATAAGTTTTAGTCTTAGTCTAGTTTTAGTCGACTAAATATAAGAGTTTTAGTCTTATTCTAGTTTTAGTCGACTAAATATAAGAGTTTTAGTCTTAGTCTAGTTTTAGTCGACTAAATATAAGAGTTTTAGTCTTAATCTAGTTTTAGTCGACTAAATATAAGAGTTTTAGTCGACTAAATATAAGTTTTAGTCTTAGTCTAGTTTTAGTCGACTAAATATAAGAGTTTTAGTCTTAGTCTAGTTTTAGTCGACTAAATATAAGAGTTTTAGTCTTAGTCTAGTTTTAGTCGACTGAATATAAGAGTTTTAGTCTTAGTCTAGTTTTAGTCGACTAAATATAAGAGTTTTAGTCTTAGTCTAGTTTTAGTCGACTAAATATAAGAGTTTTAGTCTTAGTCTCTTTTTAGTCGACTAAATATAAGAGTTTTAGTCTTAGTCTAGTTTTAGTCGACTAAATATAAGAGTTTTAGTCTTAGTCTCTTTTTAGTCGACTAAATATAAGAGTTTTAGTCTTAGTCTAGTTTTAGTCGACTAAATATAAGTTTTAGTCTAGTTTTAGTCGACTAAATATAAGAGTTTTAGTCGACTAAATATAAGTTTTAGTCCTAGTCTAGTTTTAGTCAAATACATATAAGAGTTTTAGTCGACTAAATATAAGTTTTAGTCCTAGTCTAGTTTTAGTCAAATACATATAAGAGTTTTAGTCTTAGTCTAGTTTTAGTCCTAGTCTAGTTTTAGTCGACTAAATATAAGAGTTTTAGTCTTAGTCTAGTTTTAGTCGACTGAATATAAGAGTTTTAGTCTTAGTCTAGTTTTAGTCGACTAAATATAAGAGTTTTAGTCTTAGTCTCTTTTTAGTCGACTAAATATAAGAGTTTTAGTCTTAGTCTAGTTTTAGTCGACTAAATATAAGAGTTTTAGTCTTAGTCTCTTTTTAGTCGACTAAATATAAGAGTTTTAGTCTTAGTCTAGTTTTAGTCTTAGTCCATCCCTCCAGAAACCGGTCCAGACTCACCCGGTCCACCTTCATGATCTGGAACCTCTGCGAGATGTCGGCGGTGTTGGCCGGCAGGCGGGAGCGTCCGGAGACGAAGCGCATGAAGAGGACCCGCTCCTCGTTGGAGAACTGGTCCAGGGTCTGCCAGAACCAGGACACCAGGCTGTGCTGCTCGTCCACCTCGCGGTACCGGACCACCTTCTTCAGAACCTCCACGCAGATCTCCGGCATCCCGCACACGCTCTGTTCCAGCTGCCGCGCCGTTAGCAACGACAGCAGCGGCACCGGCACGATCCACGACATGCCCTCGCGCACCGCCGCCACCTGGTGGGGGAGAATAAAACTACATATAACTACATAAAAGTACGTATAACTAGGTATAACTACATAAAACTACGTATAACTAGGTATAACTACATATAACTACAATCCACCGCCACCTGGTGGAGGAGAATAAAACTACATATAACTACATAAAAGTACGTATAACTAGGTATAACTACATAAAACTACATATAACTACAATCCACCGCCACCTGGTGGAGGAGAATAAAACTACATATAACTACGTACAACTACACATAACTACGATCCACCGCCACCTGGTGGAGGAATAAAACTACGTATAACTACATACAACTACGTATAACTACGTATAACTACATATAACTACATATAACTACAATCCACCGCCACCTGGTGGAGGAGAATAAAACTACATATAACTACATAAAACTACGTATAACTAGGTATAACTACATAAAACTACATATAACTACATATAACTACAATCCACCGCCACCTGGTGGAGGAGAATAAAACTACATATAACTACATACAACTACGTATAACTAGGTATAACTACATAAAACTACATATAACTACATATAACTACAATCCACCGCCACCTGGTGGAGGAGAATAAAACTACATATAACTACATACAACTACGTATAACTAGGTATAACTACATAAAACTACATATAACTACATAAAACTACGTATAACTACGTATAACTACAATCCACCGCCACCTGGTGGAGGAGAATAAAACTACATAAAACTACATAAAACTACGTATAACTACGTACAACTACACATAACTACGATCCGCCGCCACCTGGTGGAGGAATAAAACTACATAAAACTACGTATAACTACGTATAACTAGGTATAACTACATAAAACTACATATAACTACAATCCACCGCCACCTGGTGGAGGAGAATAAAACTACATATAACTACGTATAAATACGTGTAACTACATAGTTCTACGTATAACTACCTAGAACTACCTATAAATACCTATAACTACCTAGACCTGTGTATAACTAGGACCGGGTTTCTGGACCTCGCCGGACTGACTGGAGACCAGAACCGGTGCAGGTGTCGGTTCTGGTCTCAGGAAGATCTGAACCCTCAGATCGTCTCCTGGTCTCCTAGCAACCGAACTACGTATAACTACGATTCACCGCCCCCTGGTGGAGGAGAATAAAACTACGTATAACTACATATAACTACGTATAACTACGTATAACTACATATAACTACAAATAACTACGTATAACTACGTATAACTACATATAACTACAAATAACTACGTATAACTACGTATAACTACGTATAACTACATATAACTACGTATAACTACGTATAACTACATATAACTAGAAATAACTACGTATAACTAGAAATAACTACGTATAACTACGTATAACTACATATAACTACGTATAACTACGTATAACTACGTATAACTACATATAACTACAAATAACTACAAATAACTACGATTCACCGCCCCCTGGTGGAGGAGAATAAAACTACGTATAACTACATATAACTACGTATAACTACATATAACTACGTATAATTACGTATAACTACATATAACTACATATAACTACGTATAACTACGTATAATTACGTATAACTACGTATAACTACGTATAACTACATATAACTACGTATAACTACAAATAACTACGTATAACTACGTATAACTACATATAACTACGTATAACTACAAATAACTACGTATAACTACAAATAACTACGTATAACTACGTATAACTACAAATAACTACAAATAACTACGATTCACCGCCCCCTGGTGGAGGAGAATAAAACTACGTATAACTACGTATAACTACATATAACTACGTATAACTACGTATAACTACATATAACTACAAATAACTACATATAACTACGTATAACTACATATAACTACGTATAACTACGTATAACTACAAATAACTACAAATAACTACGATTCACCGCCCCCTGGTGGAGGAGAATAAAACTACGTATAACTACGTATAACTACGTATAACTACGTATACCTACATATAACTACAAATAACTACGTATAACTACAAATAACTACGATTCACCGCCCCCTGGTGGAGGAGAATAAAACTACGTATAACTACGTATAACTACGTATAACTACGTATAACTACGTATAACTACATATAACTACATATAACTACAAATAACTACGTATAACTACGTATAACTACGTATAACTACATAAAACTACATGAAACTACGTATAACTACATAAAACTACGTATAACTACGTATAACTAGGTATAACTACATAAAACTACATATAACTACAATCCACCGCCACCTGGTGGACGAGAATAAAACTACATATAACTACGTATAAATACGTGTAACTACATAGTTCTACGTATAACTACCTAGAACTACCTATAAATACCTATAACTACCTAGACCTGTGTAAAACTAGGACCGGGTTTCTGGACCTCGCCGGACTGACTGGAGACCAGAACCGGTGCAGGTGTCGGTTCTGGTCTCAAGAAGATCTGAACCCTCAGATCGTCTCCTGGTCTCCTAGCAACCGAACTACGTATAACTACGATTCACCGCCCCCTGGTGGAGGAGAATAAAACTACGTATAACTACGTATAACTACATATAACTACGTATAACTACGTATAACTACAAATAACTACGTATAACTACGTATAACTACGTATAACTACAAATAACTACGTATAACTACGTATAACTACGTATAACTACATATAACTACAAATAACTACGTATAACTACGTATAACTACAAATAACTACGTATAACTACGTATAACTACGTATAACTACGTATAACTACAAATAACTACGTATAACTACATATAACTACGTATAACTACGTATAACTACGTATAACTACGTATAACTACGTATAACTACGTATAACTACGTATAACTACGTATAACTATGTATAACTACATATAACTACATATAACTACAAATAACTACGTATAACTACGTATAACTACGTATAACTACGTATAACTACGTATAACTATGTATAACTACATATAACTACATATAACTACAAATAACTACGTATAACTACGTATAACTACAAATAACTACGTATAACTACGTATAACTACAAATAACTACGTATAACTACGTATAACTACAAATAACTACGTATAACTACGTATAACTACATATAACTACGTATAACTACAAATAACTACGTATAACTACGTATAACTACGTATAACTACGTATAACTACAAATAACTACAAATAACTACGTATAACTACGTATAACTACATATAACTACAAATAACTACGTATAACGACGTATAACTTTGTATAACTACATATAACTACAATCCACCGCCACCTGGTGGAGGAGAATAAAACTACATATAACTACGTATAAATACGTGTAACTACATAGTTCTACGTATAACTACCTAGAACTACCTATAAATACCTATAACTACCTAGACCTGTGTATAACTAGGACCGGGTTTCTGGACCTCGCCGGACTGACTGGAGACCAGAACCGGTGCAGGTGTCGGTTCTGGTCTCAGGAAGATCTGAACCCTCAGATCGTCTCCTGGTCTCCTAGCAACCGAACAACTACGATTCACCGCCCCCTGGTGGAGGAGAATAAAACTATGTATAACTACATATAACTACGTATAACTACATATAACTACAAATAACTACGTATAACTACGTATAACTACAAATAACTACGTATAACTACGTATAACTACAAATAACTACGTATAACTACGTATAACTACATATAACTACATATAACTACGTATAACTACATATAACTACATATAACTACAAATAACTACGTATAACTACGTATAATTACGTATAACTACATATAACTACAAATAACTACGTATAACTACGTATAACTACATATAACTACAAATAACTACGTATAACTACGTATAACTACGTATAACTACAAATAACTACGTATAACTACGTATAACTACAAATAACTACGTATAACTACGTATAACTACGTATAACTACGTATAACTACGTATAACTACGTATAACTACGTATAACTACAAATAACTACGTATAACTACGTATAACTACATATAACTACGTATAACTACGTATAACTACGTATAACTACGTATAACTACATATAACTACAAATAACTACGTATAACTACGTATAACTACGTATAACTACGTATAACTACGTATAACTACATATAACTACGTATAACTACGTATAACTACATATAACTACATGTAACTACAAATAACTACGTATAACTACGTATAACTACAAATAACTACGTATAACTACAAATAACTACGTATAACTACGTATAACTACATATAACTACATATAACTACGTATAACTACATATAACTACAAATAACTACGTATAACTTGTATAACTACAAATAACTACAAATAACTACGTATAACTACGTATAACTACATATAACTACATATAACTACAAATAACTACGTATAACTACGTATAACTTTGTATAACTACATATAACTACAATCCACCGCCACCTGGTGGAGGAGAATAAAACTACATATAACTACGTATAAATACGTGTAACTACATAGTTCTACGTATAACTACCTAGAACTACCTATAAATACCTATAACTACCTAGACCTGTGTAAAACTAGGACCGGGTTTCTGGACCTCGCCGGACTGACTGGAGACCAGAACCGGTGCAGGTGTCGGTTCTGGTCTCAGGAAGATCTGAACCCTCAGATCGTCTCCTGGTCTCCTAGCAACCGAACAACTACGATTCACCGCCCCCTGGTGGAGGAGAATAAAACTACGTATAACTACGTATAACTACGTATAACTACGTATAACTACATATAACTACAAATAACTACGTATAACTACGTATAACTACAAATAACTACGTATAACTACGTATAACTACAAATAACTACGTATAACTACGTATAACTACGTATAACTACATATAACTACATATAACTACAAATAACTACGTATAACTACGTATAACTACGTATAACTACGTATAACTACAAATAACTACAAATAACTACGTATAACTACATATAACTACATATAACTACAAATAACTACGTATAACTACGTATAACTTTGTATAACTACATAAAACTACATATAACTACATAAAACTATGTATAACTACATAAAACTACATATAACTACAATCCACCGCCACCTGGTGGAGGAGAATAAAACTACATATAACTACGTATAAATACGTGTAACTACATAGTTCTACGTATAACTACCTAGAACTACCTATAAATACCTATAACTACCTAGACCTGTGTATAACTAGGACCGGGTTTCTGGACCTCGCCGGACTGACTGGAGACCAGAACCGGTGCAGGTGTCGGTTCTGGTCTCAGGAAGATCTGAACCCTCAGATCGTCTCCTGGTCTCCTAGCAACCGAACTACGTATAACTACGATTCACCGCCCCCTGGTGGAGGAGAATAAAACTACGTATAACTACATATAACTACGTATAACTACATATAACTACAAATAACTACGTATAACTACGTATAACTACGTATAACTACATATAACTACAAATAACTACGTATAACTACGTATAACTACGTATAACTACATATAACTACGTATAACTACGTATAACTACATATAACTAGAAATAACTACGTATAACTAGAAATAACTACGTATAACTACGTATAACTACGTATAACTACATATAACTACGTATAACTACATATAACTACGTATAACTACGTATAACTACATATAACTACATATAACTACGTATAACTACAAATAACTACGTATAACTACATATAACTACATATAACTACGTATAACTACATATAACTACGTATAACTACGTATAACTACGTATAACTACATATAACTACGTATAACTACATATAACTACAAATAACTACGTATAACTACATATAACTACGTATAACTACGTATAACGTACAATACAGCCACACATTCTAGCCGATAAATTAAGTAATTTTAAATTGCATAACAAAACCATTGCCTGGCTTTTAGACTATCTTTTAGCTCGTCCCCAGTATGTCAGGCTTGATAAAGCCTCAGACATCATTTTAACCAATACAGGAGCTCCACAGGGGACAGTTTTATCTACAGCTGATTACAGGCATAGTCAGCTTGTCTAATACAAAAGTTTTCAGACGACACTACACTTGTGGGTCTGCTTAACCATGGCAATGACGTGGCCTATAAAAAAGAGGCACACTCTTTTGCCAAATGGTGTGATACAAATTTTTTACAGCTGAATGTGGGTAAAACAAAAGAGCTAATTATCGATTTTAGAAAGAAAAAAGAGGAGGCTGTCCCAGTGACAATTAATAATCAGAGAATAGAAATTGTGGAGTCCTACAAATATCTTGGTGTCCATTTGGACAATAAGCTCAACTGGAAGGAAAATACGGGGTCCTTGTAAAGAAGGCTCAGTCCAGGCTTTTCTTTCTAAGGAAACTTAGATCCTTTGACATTAGCCCAAGGCTGCTAGGCATTTTCTACCAGGGCATTCTGGCTAGTGTCTTATTTTATGCTGTTCTGTGCTGGGGAGGCAGTATACCTATGACGACAAGAACAGGATTAATAAAATAATCAAGAGGGCTGGCTCAGTGATTGGTTTTAACCCAGATAAGCTTGAGGTAATAGTGGAGAAGAGAACAAGGACCAAGTTGAAAACAGTCCTCCTCTATGATAACCACCCACTCCACAATATATTTAAGGATCTTAAAAGCTCCTTCAGTGAGCGGTTAGTGATGCCTCGGTGTTCTACTGAACGACTCAGACGCTCCTTTGTTCCTGCAGCAGTCAGATATTTTAACCACAAATAGCGGCTGTCTATTGTTGTTGTTGTTGTTGTTGTTTTTTAATCTTCTGGAGGTGTATATTTTTCTTATATTTATTTATTTATCCTTGCCTATATTCATATCAATTTAAATCACTTGCTTTGAGCAGCCTACTCTGTTGTATGAAGTATCCAATCATGTTGATAAGCTTTGTGCAATGGTATGGAAATGTTTGTATTGTTTGTTAAGTGGATGTTTGTGTTTTTATTGCGTGGCAAAGCAGTTTCCCCTTGGGGATCAATAAAGTTTTCTAATCTAACTACATATAACTACGTATAACTACGTATAACTACGTATAACTACGTATAACTAAATATAACTATGTATAACTACGTATAACTGTATAACTACGTATAACTACGTATAACTACATATAACTACGTATAACTAAATATAACTACATATAACTACGTATAACTAAATATAACTACATATAACTACAGGAAGATCTGAACCCTCAGATCGTCTCCTGGTCTCCTAGCAACCGAACTGGTCTCCTGGTCTCCTAGCAACCGAACTGGTCTCCTGGTCTCCTAGCAACCGAACTGGTCTCCTGGTCTCCTAGCGACCGAACTGGTCTCCTGGTCTCCTAGCAACCGAACTGGTCTCCTGGTCTCCTAGCGACCGAACTGGTCTCCTGGTCTCCTAGCGACCAAACTGGTCTCCTGGTCTCCTAGTGACCGAACTGGTCTCCTGGTCTCCTAGCAACCGGACCGGTACCTGGCGGTCGATCTCGTGCAGCCGGTACTCGATGGCTCGCTCCACGTACTCCTTCCTGTTGGAGAAGGTCAGCGGGATGCTGTTGCCACCGGGGATGATGGGAACCATCTTCCCGTCGGTGCTCTGGCCCACGAACGAGTCCAGAGGAATCATCTGCAAAAAAACACCAGCAGTCACATCTGAGACCAGAGGAATCATCTGCAAACACAAACACCAGCAGTCACATCTCAGAGTCGGCTAGGCTAGGTCTTTATCCTACCTGGTGGACGTGTATCATATCGTGTCATAAAATATCATCAAGAGTTTTAGTCTTAGTCTAGTTTTAGTCGACTAAATATAAGAGTTTTATTCTAGTTTTAGTCGACTAAATATAAGAGTTTTAGTCTAGTTTTAATCGACTAAATATAAGAGTTTTAGTCTTAGTCTAGTTTTAGTCGACTAAATATAAGTTTTAGTCTTAGTCTAGTTTTAGTCGACTAAATATAAGAGTTTTAGTCTAGTTTTAGTCGACTAAATATAAGAGTTTTAGTCTTAGTCTAGTTTTAGTCGACTAAATATAAGTTTTAGTCTTAGTCTAGTTTTAGTCGACTAAATATAAGAGTTTTAGTCTTAGTCTAGTTTTAGTCGACTAAATATAAATTTTAGTCTTAGTCTAGTTTTAGTCAACTAAATATAAGAGTTTTAGTCTTAGTCTAGTTTTAGTCGACTAAATATAAGAGTTTTAGTCTTAGTCTAGTTTTAGTCGACTAAATATCACAAGAGTTTTAGTCTTAGTCTAGTTTTAGTCGACTAAATATAAGAGTTTTAGTCTTATTCTAGTTTTAGTCGACTAAATATAAGTTTTAGTCTTAGTCTAGTTTTAGTCGACTAAATATAAGAGTTTTAGTCTTAGTCTAGATTTAGTCGACTAAATATAAGAGTTTTAGTCTTAGTCTAGTTTTAGTCGACTAAATATAAGAGTTTTAGTCTTAGTCTAGTTTTAGTCGACTAAATATAAGAGTTTTAGTCTTATTCTAGTTTTAGTCGACTAAATATAAGAGTTTTAGTCTTAGTCTAGTTTTAGTCGACTAAATATAAGAGTTTTAGTCTTAGTCTAGTTTTAGTCTAGTCCTGGTGTAGGTTGTCCTACCTGGTGGACGTGGACGTGTGAAGGAAGAAAAAATAAGTTTTGTGTCCAGAAATGTCCGTCATTCTCAAAACAGTCATATCAGCTGCACCTGTTGTTTATTGTAACCGTGAGAGAGGCGCCAGGCCTTAGCGTGAGAACTGGCAGGCGGGGGTTGAACGGGCAACCCCTCCGCGAGAAAGGTATAAAGACGGGGGGCAGCCGGAAGTTCAGTAAGAGTCTGCTGCGGGTCTAGTGCACGACGCCGAGCTAGGGTTGATGGCTGCTCTGCCTGGACTGTTCCGGCTCTCCCAGTCCTCTGTGTTAAGGTGAGAGTTCAGGCCAAGCCCCTTGTGATTGTTTGTTGCTCTGTCATTTGCGGGGGATAACTTGACACAGAGTTATCCTAGCAAAGGGCAGTTGTGTGTGAGTCTTTTGTTTGCACTGCTTGCTAATAAATGTTTTCATTATAGCAAAAGCTAGTGTGTGTCTGATTCATTTTTGCACAGCCGACCGCTCTCGAACCAGAGATTTCTCCCAAAACAACGTGTCCTACCTCGTGGAAGTTGTCCTACCTGTCCTACCTGTCCTACTGTCCTACCTCGTGGAAGTTGTCCTCGGTGATGCCGCTGTCCTGGATGCTCCAGATGCTGCGGAGCGTCTGCACGTACAGCAGGTCCACCTCCTCCAGGTCCTCCAGGACCAGGGGGACGCAGCACAGCTGCTTCCACACTAGCGGCGCCAGGTGCAGGTCCAGGGGCTTCTTGGTGCGGACGGCCACGCCCATCAGGATCCCCAGGAACTTGAACTGCAGCAGGTGCTCGTCCAGGCAGGAGGACGGGTTGAACAGGAACCTGGGGACAGAGACGGGTCAGGGGGGGGACTAAGACCTGGTTCCTGTTACTGCAAACATCAACTACCCATGATCAGGCCCGGTTCTATGAGGGTGCATGAGCATTGCACCCTCAGTTTATGTGTTTGCTGCTCAGTTGAAAAGACGAAAAGAAAACTGACAAATGCGCGCGCCTGATTTATGGTTCCGAGTTAAATCGACGGCGTAGCCTACAGCGTAGGGAACGCGGCGACGCGCACCGTACGTTCACGTCCCTGCGTACCCTACGCCGTAAGCTCTGCGTTGGTGCAACGTGAAACCATTAATCAGCCAGTGTCCGTCACTCATCTGCCTCCAGCAGTTTCCTGCACCAGCAAGACGCTGCTCTCTGCTGCTCCAGTAACAAAGTAACGATGGATATTTGGAAGTGGTTCAAGCACAACCACGCAAACAAGTTTACAGGACTGTCTCAGAAAATTAGAATATTGTGATAAAGTTCTTTATTTTTCTGTAAGGCAATTAAAAAAAACAAAAATGTCATCCATTGTGGATTCATTACAAATCAACTGAAATATTTCAAGCCTTTTATTATTTTAATATTGCTGATTATGGTTTACAGTTTAAGATTAAGATTCCCAGAATATTCTAATTTTTTGAGATAGGATATTTGAGTTTTCTTAAGCTGTAAACCATGATCAGCAATATTAAAATAATAAAAGGCTTGCAATATTTCAGTTGATTTGTAATGAATCCAGAATGTATGACATTTTTGCATTAAAGAAAATAAAGGACTTTATCACAATATTCTAATTTTCTGAGACAGTCCTGTATATTTATGGTTATATTTATTTTTGTTATTTATTTTTCTATGTTTTATTTTCTGTTGCTAGATTGTCTGATGGGTGAGGTAGCCCAGACTAAATGTAGCATTTTCTTTGTTGTGCAGCAATATTGCTGAAATAAAGCATATGAAATACACTTAAATATTCTTGTTTTGCTATTATCATTCAGCTTGAAATTATGAGAAAATGCATAATTTAGTGTTGAATAACGTGCCAGGCATGTGCACCCCCTCTGATCTGAAATGCAGCCTAGTCATCATTTTCTAGAACCGACCCTGACCATGATCCTTCACTCCATCAACTAACTGTGGAATAATGATCTGATTGGTTGTTAACTGTGGTATAATGATCTGATTGGTTGTTAACTGTGGTATAATGATCTGATTGGTTGTTAACTGTGGTATAATGATCTGATTGGTTGTTAACTGTGCTATAATGATCTGATTGGTTGTTAACTGTGGTATAATGATCTGATTGGTTGTTAACTGTGGTATAATGATCTGATTGGTTGTTAACTGTGGTATAATGATCTGATTGGTTGTTAACTGTGGTATAATGATCTGATTGGTTGTTAACTGTGGTATAATGATCTGATTGGTTGTTAACTGTGCTATAATGATCTGATTGGTTGTTAACTGTGCTATAATGATCTGATTGGTTGTTAACTGTGGTATAATGATCTGATTGGTTGTTAACTGTGGTATAATGATCTGATTGGTTAACTGTGGTATAATGATCTGATTGGTTGTTAACTGTGGTATAATGATCTGATTGGTTGTTAACTGTGGTATAATGATCTGATTGGTTGTTAACTGTGGTATAATGATCTGATTGGTTGTTAACTGTGCTATAATGATCTGATTGGTTGTTAACTGTGGTATAATGATCTGATTGGTTGTTAACTGTGGTAAAATGATCTGATTGGTTGTTAAGGCGGTTCCTCCTCACCTGTCTCGGTTGTATCCGACCTCCGCCGTGGCGTTGGGGGACGGGATGAGCAGGTCCACGATTCCCGACTCCAGTTCCTGCAAAACACTCGTAGTGAGACGACGGAAAAACACTCACAATGAGACGACCAGTAAACCAGTAAACCAGTGAGACCAGTATCTGGCACATCTCGGTGATGGTGTCGCCCACCAGTAAACCAGTAAGACCAGTACCTGGCACATCTCGGTGATGGTGTCGTCCACCAGTAAACCAGTAAGACCAGTACCTGGCACATCTCGGTGATGGTGTCGCCCACCAGTAAACCAGTGAGACCAGTATCTGGCACATCTCGGTGATGGTGTCGCCCACCAGTAAACCAGTAAACCAGTAAAACCAGTACCTGGCACATCTCGGTGATGGTGTCGTCGAACACGCCCCCGGCGTCGTCCGCCCCCTCGCCCACCAGCTTCACCTTCCAGGCGCGGGACGGCAGCCGCAGGTCCGAGGCGTTCAGCTTCACCACCTGCCGGGCGATCTGCACGAAGATCGGCTTGCATTTCCTCCCGCTGAGATTAGAGGGGAAATTAAAGTTAACTCTTTATATTTATAACAAACACTTCCTCCCGCTGAGATTAGAGGAGATATTAAAGTTATCTCTTTAAATTTATAATAACAGACACTTCCTCCCGCTGAGATTAGAGGGGAAATTAAAGTTAACTCTTGCTGGTGTTATTATGGGATGGTAGTATTATTATGGGATGGTAGGGGTTATTATGGGATTGTAGTGTTATTATGGGATGGTAGTGTTATTATGGGATTGTAGTGTTATTATGGGATGGTAGTGTTATTGTGGGATGGTAGTGTTATTATGGAATGGTAGGTGTTATTATGGGATGATAGGTGTTATTATGGGATGGTGGTGTTATTATGGAATGGTAGTGTTATTATGGGATGGTAGGTGTTACTATGGGATGGTAGGTGTTATTGAGGGATGGTAGATGTTACTATGGGATGGTAGGTGTTATTATGGGACGGTAGTGTTATTATGTGATGGTAGGTGTTATTATGGGATAGTAGGCATTATTATGGGATGGTAGTGTTATTATGGGATGGTAGGTGTTATTATGGGATGGTAGGTATTATGGGATGGTATGTGTTATTATGGGATGGTAGGTGTTATGGTAGGTGTTATGGGATGGTAGTGTTATTATGGGATGGTAGGTGTTATTATGGGATGGTAGTTGTTATTATGGAATGGTAGGTGTTATTATGGGATGGTAGGGGTTATTATGGGATGGTAGGGGTTATTATGGGATTGTAGTGTTATTATGGGATTGTAGTGTTATTATGGGATGGTAGTGTTATTATGGAATGGTAGTGTTATTATGGGATGGTAGGTGTTATTATGGGATGGTAGGTGTTATTATGGGATGATAGGTGTTATTATGGGATGGTGGTGTTATTATGGAATGGTAGTATTATTATGGGATGGTAGGTGTTACTATGGGATGGTAGGTGTTATTAAGGGATGGTAGATGTTACTATGGGATGGTAGGTGTTATTATGGGATGGTAGGTGTTATTATGGGATGGTAGGTATTATGGGATGGTAGGTGTTATTATGGGATGGTAGGTGTTATTATGGGATGGTAGGTGTTATGGTAGGTGTTATGGGATGGTAGGTGTTATTATGGGATGGTAGTGTTATTATGGGATGGTAGTTGTTATTATGGGATGGTGGGCGTTATTATGGGATGGTGGGCGTTATTATGGGATGGTAGGCGTTATTATGGGATGATAGGCGTTATTATGGGATGGTAGGCGTTCTTATAAACTTAAACTTAAACTTTATTTATTTGTATAGCACCAAATCATACAATATAAAATGCAACACATGGTGCATTACATGCAGAATAAAATAATAAAAAAAACACAATTTAAAACATTCCATACGACCCCACCCCCCACGCGTACACACACACTCACTCACACTCATATACATGTGCACACACTCACACGCCCACACCCACACACACACACACACACACACACACAGTAAGTGGACTGGTGACATGGCTTAGCACTAACGATCCAGGTGAGGAAAACACTACCTATGGTTGGCCGTCCACACTGAGAAGCTCCACCGACCACGACCACCAGGAGCATCGCCACAGAGACCCCCCCCAACCCGGACAGACCGGGGCAGACCCCACACAGAAGGTGGAGCCCCCCCCCAGCCACCCAGGCCTGAGGGATCCCCATGACGACACCCCCATGGGCGGAGCAGGCACACCTCCCAGTGTGAACAACCCCCCTGAGGAAACACTGGAGCTAAAAACTAAAAGATTAAAAGAAAGTAAGAAATGCCTAAAAGTGTAAAATTTTAGAGAAATCTATATAAAACTTAAGATGAATAATAAATAACAAAGTAAAAAGTCACTAAAATGGATTAAAGTTTTAGAGATAATAAGAGTTAAAGAAGTTATGGGATGGTAGGCGTTCTTATGGGATGGTAGGCGTTCTTATGGGATGGTAGGCGTTATTATGGGATGGTAGCTGTTATTATGGGATGGTAGGCGTTCTTATGGGATGGTAGGCGTTCTTATGGGATGGTAGTTGTTATTATGGGATGGTAGGCGTTATTATGGGATGGTAGTGTTGCTGGTGTTATGGGATGGTAGGTGTTATTATGGGATGGTGGTGTTCTTATGGGATGGTAGGCGTTATTATGGGATGGTAGGTGTTATTTTGGGATGGTAGTGTTGCTGGTGTTATTATGGGATGGTAGGTGTTATTATGGGATGGTAGGTGTTATTATGGGATAGTAGGCATTATTATGGGATGGTAGTGTTATTATGGGATGGTGTTGTTATTATGGGATGGTAAGCGTTATTATGGGATGGTAGGCGTTATTATGGGATGGTAGTGTTATTATGGGATGGTAGGCGTTGTTATGGGATGGTAGGCGTTGTTATGGGATGGTAGGCGTTCTTATGGGATGGTAGGCGTTCTTATGGGATGGTAGGCGTTCTTATGGGATGGTAGTGTTATTATGGGATGGTAGTGTTATTATGGGATGGTAGTGATATTATGGGATGGTAGGCGTTATTATGGGATGGTAGGCGTTATTATGGGATGGTAGGCGTTATTATGGGATGGTAGGCGTTATTATGGGATGGTAGGCGTTATTATGGGATGGTAGGCGTTATTATGGGATGGTAGGTGTTATTATGGAATGGTAGTGCCATTATGGGATGGAGGTGTTATTATGGGATGATAGGTGTTATTACGGGATGGTAGGTGTTATTACGGGATGGTAGGTGTAATTACGGGATGGTAGGTGTTATTATGTGATAGTGGTGTTATTATGGGATGGTAGGTGTTATTATGGGATGGTAGGTGTTATTATGGGATGGTAGATGTTACTATGGGATGGTAGTGTTATTATGGGATGGTAGGTGTTATTATGGGATAGTAGTGTTATTATGGGATGGTAGGTGTTATTATGGGATGGTAGTGTTATTATGGGATGGTAGTGTTATTATGGGATGCTAGGTGTTCTTATGGGATGGTAGGCGTTATTATGGGATGGTAGGCATTATTATGGGATGGTAGGCGTTCTTATGGGATGGTAGGCGTTATTATGGGATGGTAGGTGTTATTATGGGATGGTAGTGATATTATGGGATGGTAGTTGTTATTATGGGATGGTAGGTGTTATTACGGGATGGTGGGTGTAATTACAGGATGGTGGGTGTTATGGGATGGTAGTGTTATGGGATGGTAGGTGTTATTATGGGATAGTAGTGTTATTATGGGATGGTAGGTGTTATTATGGGATGGTAGGTGTTATTATGGGATGGTAGATGTTACTATGGGATGGTAGTGTTATGGGATGGTAGGTGTTATTATGGGATAGTAGTGTTATTATGGGACGGTAGTGTTATGGGATGGTAGGTGTTATTATGGGATGGTAGGTGTTACTATGGGATGGTAGTGTTATTATGGGATGGTAGTGTTATTATGGGATGGTAGGTGTTATTATGGGATGGTAGTGTTATTATGGGATGGTAGGTGTTATTATGGGATGGTAGGTGTTATTATGGGATGGTAGGTGTTATTATGGAATGGTAGTGTTATTATGGGATGCTAGGTGTTATTATGGGATGCTAGGTGTTATTATGGGATGCTAGGTGTTATTATGGGATGGTAGGTGTCATTATGGGATGCTAGGTGTCATTATGGGATGCTAGGTGTCATTATGGGATGCTAGGTGTCATTATGGGATGGTAGGTGTTATTATGGGATGGTAGTTGTTATTATGGAATGGTAGTGTTATTATGGGATGGTAGGTGTTATTATGGGATGGTAGGTGTTATTATGGGATGCTAGGTGTCATTATGGGATGGTAGGTGTTATTATGGGATGGTAGGTGTTATTATGGGATGCTAGGTGTCATTATGGGATGCTAGGTGTCATTATGGGATGCTAGGTGTCATTATGGGATGGTAGTGTTATTATGGAATGGTAGTGTTATTATGGGATGGTAAGTGTTATTATGCGATGGTAGTGTTATTATGCGATGGTAGGTGTTATTATGCGATGGTAGTGTTATTATGGGATGGTAGTGTTATGGGATGGTAGGTGTTATTATGGGATGGTAGTGTTATTATGGGATGGTGGGTGTTATTATGGCATGGTAGGTGTTATTATGGGATGGCAGGTGTTATTATGGGATGGTAGGTGTTATTTTGGGATGGTAGTGTTATGGGATGGCAGGTGTTATTATAGGATGTTAGTGTTATTATGGGATGGCAGGTGTTTTTATAGAATGTTAGTGTTATTATGGGATGGTAGGTGTTATTATGTGATGGTAGTGTTATTATGGGATGGTAGGTGTTATTATGTGATGGTAGTGTTATTATGGGATGGTAGGTGTTATAATGGGATGGTAGTGTCATTATGGAATGATAGTGTTATGGGATGTACGTGTTGCCGTGGACACTGACCGGGTGGAGATCCTCTTCACAGTGATCTGGGGGCCGTAGTTCTTGCCCTGGACCATGGTCTTGCCGATGGAGCGGACCATGGGGAGGGTGTAGACCCGGGGGGCCAGCAGGGGCCTGAGCTGGCCCTGGACCAGCCCCCAGGTCCCGGCGTTGTAGCGGGAAGTGCAGCTCTGCAGACACAAGTAATCTGATTACATCAGAGACCACTGGGAGGTGCAGCTCTGCAGACACAAGTAATCTGATTACACTGGGAGGTGCAGCTCTGCAGGCACAAGTAATCTGATTACATCAGAGACCAGTGGGAGGTGCAGCTCAGCAGACACAAGTAATCTGATTACATCAGAGAGATACTCCTGCAGTTGGGAGGTGCAGCTCTGCAGACACAAGTAATCTGATTACACTGAGAGGAACAGCTGCTGGGATGTAAAACCTGTTTGTTACAACTTTTATCATCATAGTTTTCCACAAGCTGAATTAAATCCCAACATGCCGTGCAGCTGCTGAAAAATTTCAATGTTTGTGTTGTATTTTCTTTTAAAACAGCAGTAGCCCCTCCCCCCCCCCCCCCCCCCAGCTTCAGAACCGGTCTCACCAGGTTTTATTAGTGAAAGTCTTGACGCTATTTCTAAAACATTTTTAAACTGCCTGGATTTTAAACAGCCGACCCAGGCCAGGGGACACACACTGGATCTGGACATAACTGAACTGTGACCAAACCATATCTGACTCTGAAGTGGCTGAAGATTTTACACTGCCCCCCCCCCCCCCCCCCCCACCTGTCCCCCCCCCCCCCCCCCCCCCACCTGGGTATTGGGACTCAGGTCCAGGAGTCTCCACGTCAGGTACATCAGGTCAGAGAAGTGGTAGAGGAGACGGAGTCTCCCCCGAACCGTCTCCATGCTGACGTCCCTCAGTCCTCCGTACTGGGGGGGAACGGACGCCGGCAGACCCAGCTGGAGGGGGACGGCCGAGCCTGGGGCCCGGGGGGGGGCGCTGGGGGCCGTCCAGGCCGCGCTGTGGCATCGGCCCGCTGAGATCTGGTGGATGTTCCGGCCCTGAAGAACCGGAACCAGCGTCGGCTCCCGGACGTGGTTGGAGTGGCCCAGACCCAGCTGGAGGAACAGGAAATACAGGCTTTTATTGTGAAGGGGGAGTGGCCCAGACCCAGCTGGAGGGACAGGAAATACAGGCTTTTATTGTGAAGGGGGAGTGGCCCAGACCCAGCTGGAGGGACAGGAAATACAGGCTTTTATTGTGAAGGGGGAGTGGCCCAGATCCAGCTGGAGGGACAGGAAATACAGGCTTTTATTGTGAAGGGGGAGTGGCCCAGACCCAGCTGGAGGAACAGGAAATACAGGCTCTTATTGTGAAGGGGGAGTGGCCCAGACCCAGCTGGAGGGACAGGAAATACAGGCTTTTATTGTGAAGGGGGAGTGGCCCAGACCCAGCTGGAGGGACAGGAAATACAGGCTTTTATTGTGAAGGGGGAGTGGCCCAGACCCAGCTGGAGGAACAGGAAATACAACAGGAAATACAGGCTCTTATTGTGAAGGGGGAGTGGCCCAGACCCAGCTGGTTTTGGTGGATCTAGGTGAGTTTTGGATGATCTAGGTGAGTTTTGGTGGATCTAGGTGAGTTTTGGATGATCTAGGTGAGTTTTGGTGGATCTAGGTGAGTTTTGGTCACCTGTCCCTCGGAGTTGCTCCCCCAGGCGTACACGTCTCCGCAAGACGACAGCGCCAGCGTATGCTCGGCCCCCACGGCCACGTCGGTGATGTGGATCCCCGCCAGGGCTGGAACCTGCTGGGGCCGGTTGTGGTTCCGGGCCCGGCCCTCGGGCAGCCCGATCAGCCGGTCTGGGGGGACAAACCGGTCAGTCAGTACCAGAGATGGGCCGTTCCACCCCCCCCCCGGACCCTCAGAACCCGGACCGAGACCCGGACTCACCTTGTCCGAAGGTGAACACCTTGCCCTCGTTGGTCAGCGCTACGGAGAACTGGGTCCCACAGGCGACTTTCTTGATGCTGACGCCGCACAGGACGTCCACCTTCTGGGAGAAGAGAGCAGGGTCAGCCACGCAGCTAGCAGCATTAGCCATGCGGCTGCAGCGTTAGCCACACGGCTAGCAGCGTTAGCCACACAGCTGTAGCGTTAGCCACACGGCTAGCAGCATTAGCCACGCGGCTAGCAGCGTTAGCCACGCGGCTAGCAGCGTTAGCCACGAGGCTAGCAGCGTTAGCCACGAGGCTAGCAGCGTTAGCCACGAGGCTAGCAGCGTTAGCCACGAGGCTAGCAGCGTTAGCCACGCGGCTAGCAGCGTTAGCCACGCGGCTAGCAGCGTTAGCCACGCGGCTAGCAGCGTTAGCCACGCGGCTAGCAGCGTTAGCCACGCGGCTAGCAGCATTAGCCACGCGGCTAGCAGCGTTAGCCACGCGGCTAGCAGCGTTCGGGCAGCCAGTACCGCCAGGACCAGAGATACAACTCTTTTTCTCCCTCGGCCGTACGACTACTAAGATGGAGAAAACCTTGGAGAAGCTGGGCACCCGGCTTGGCGGGGACTGATCACAAATTCGTCTGATCGGAGTTATTGAGGAACCAGAAGAAGAAAAGCAGACGGAAAATTACTGAGCTGCCTGCAAATTGTTGATTTGATTTGCCCTTGACGGAGCAGCTTGGCAGGCCTCTTCGTCACAATCTCCCTGGAGGAAAGTAAACATGACGCTCTGCACCCAACTCAACCCTCCCCCTCTCTCACAAACACCTGCGGATCTCCCTCCCAGAACTGTACCGCTGCCCGATAACATTCAGGACGCTTGGCTGCACTCTGGGCAAAGGTTCTCGGACTTATCGCGTCACAGACTCTCACACACACACTGACACACTCCCCTCTCCCCATATCCAACCGCCTTCCTGGCCCCCCCCTCTTATCAGCCCCCCTGACAAGGACGTTTGGGTTCGAGCGCCACGCTGCCGCAGCGCTCACTTGGATGAACTGTGCCGGGTCCCTGGACCTTACCTGGGGGGAGGACTTGGCCGTGGAATTTCCCAGTCCCAGCTTCCCGTAGTCTCCGTCTCCGAAGGCCCAGACCATCATCCCGTCGGAGGAAACCACCAGCGTGTGGTTCAGCCCGCAGGCCACCTGACCAAAGAGATAAGGACAACTATTGTGCAAAAAACCAAAACAAAAAGAATCACACAGACTAAGAAAAGAGGCTGAAAGTTCACGACTGCTTCAAACCGGAAACCGGAAATGCGTTGCTTCCAAGAACCAATCACAGCCCTCTCGTCTGCGTTTGGTCTGCGTCGCCTCCATGCGCAGTTACAATGTTCGGGAGGTGACGTCAGCGACGGCGTCAGTGACCCGGCGTGTGGTCTGCGTCGACGGAGACCACACGCCGTCACTGACGCCGTAGGCACGGCGTTGTTTTGACGCAGAACCATAACTCAAGCTTTAGAGCCCACCCTGAACACCCTCCACCCCCCAGAACCCCCCAGGACTCACCTGGCCCACCTGGTAGCCCTCCAGGGCCCCCACCCCCCTCCAGGCCCCCCCCAGGACTCACCTGGCCCCCCCAGGACTCACCTGGCCCACCTGGTAGCCCTCCAGGGCCCCCACCCCCCTCCAGGCCCCCCCCAGGACTCACCTGGCCCCCCCAGGACTCACCTGGCCCACCTGGTAGCCCTCCAGGGCCCCCCCCAGGACTCACCTGGCCCCCCCAGGACTCACCTGGCCCACCTGGTAGCCCTCCAGGGCCCCCACCCTCTCCGGCAGCTTCTTGTTGGAGGTGTTTCCCAGCCCGAGTCTTCCGTAGTCTCCGTTCCCGAAGGTGAACAGTTTCCCGTCGGCCGTCACCACCGCCGAGTGCTTGAACCCGCAGGACATCTGGGGGGGGGGACAGGGGGGCAACAGGGGGTTAGAGGTCAGACCAGGACCAGCGGGGGGGGGGGGGTTACAGGTTAGAGAGACTAAACTAGATCAGCCCCATTGAAGGGAGAAAAAATAAATGTTGTGTCCTGAAAATGCCCTGGATTCCCAAAACACAGCCTTAGTCTTTAGTCAGCCACGCACCTGCTGTTTATCATAACAAATGCCTGTTTTTCTGTGAGAAAGAGCCTGGTTCGCACGGGATTTTGGTCCCGTGTGAGCCGAGACTTATTTTGATAGTTTGCGGACGGGGGGGTGACCCGGACTCACCTGCACCACCTCCTCCCCCTCCAGACCCAGACCTGGACCCGGACTCACCTGCACCACCTCCTCCCCCTGCAGACCCAGACCCAGACCTGGACCCGGACTCACCTGCACCACCTCCTCCCCCTGCAGACCCAGACCTGGACCCGGACTCACCTGCACCACCTCCTCCCCCTGCAGACCCAGACCCAGACCTGGACCCGGACTCACCTGCACCACCTCCTCCCCCTGCAGACCCAGACCTGGACCCAGACCCAGACCCAGACCTGGACCCAGACCCAGACCCAGACCCAGACCCAGTCCTGGACCCAGACCCAGACCAGACTTGGACCAGACCCAGACCCGGACTCACCTGCACCACCTCCTCCCCCTGCAGACCCAGACCCAGACCTGGACCCAGACCCAGACCAGACCTGGACCAGACCCAGACCCGGACCAGACCCGGACTCACCTGCACCATCTCCTCCCCCTGCAGACCCAGACCCAGACCTGGACCCGGACTCACCTGCACCACCTCCTCCCCCTGCAGCGCCTCGATCTGCCGCGGCCGCCGCTGCCGGTCGCTGTTTCCGTGTCCGAGTTTCCCGTAGTCGCCATCGCCCCAACTGAAAACCTCGCCGCTCTCGGTCAGAGCCATGGAGTGGCCGTCGCTACCGACGGAGGAGACGAGCTGCACCACCACGAACCCTGCAGAGACCAGAACCAGAACCAGGTCAGAGACCAGATCAGAGACCAGCTGGACCACCACGAACCCTGCAGAGACCAGAACCAGAACCAGGTCAGAGACCAGATCAGAGACCAGCTGGACCACCACGAACCCTGCAGAGACCACATCAGACCAGAACCAGGTCAGAGACCAGAACCAGAACCAGGTCAGAGACCAGGTCAGAGACCAGCTGCACCACCATGAACCCTGCAGAGACCAGAACCAGAACCAGGTCAGAGACCAGCTGGACCATCATGAACCCTGCAGAGACCAGAACCAGAACCAGGTCAGAGACCAGCTGGACCACCACGAACCCTGCAGAGACCAGAACCAGAACCAGGTCAGAGACTAGATCAGAGACCAGCTGGACCATCACGAACCCTGCAGAGACCAGAACCAGATCAGAGACCAGAACCAGAACCAGGTCAGAGACCAGCTGGACCACCACGAACCCTGCAGAGACCAGAACCAGAACCAGATCAGAGACCAGATCAGAGACCAGAACCAGGTGATGAAGCATTCCAACAGCACGTGGCCCCTGCAGGGACAACGACGCCTTGCAGATTGCTCCAGCCTCATACCCCGCTCAAGACATTGTCATGCAAGTTCCAGCTCCTGAGGACCCCTGCCGGGACGAGGACTTGCAGGCGGCACCAGTCTCATTCAATGCTCAAGACATTGTCACGCAAGTTCCCGGCGTCTTGCATCCCTGCCGAGACAGGCACCGGGGGAGTGGATTTGACTTCCAGCCCCTGCAGAGACAAAGACCATATATGGACTTCCTGACTACTCAGGGGTAGTCCCAAAACTGAACGATCACACCTCTACCTGTCTCTTACTGGGCTTGTTTATTCCCGTCTTTGTTGATTGAACTTTTGTATAAAAACCCTGTGGCCAAATCAATCTGGGTCGGCATATCAACCAGACTCTGGTCTGTGTAGATTCGCTCACCGCCGGCTATTAAAACTCACTATACCACAAAGCGGACTTCTGAAATGGTTTGGTAAATTCCTCAACACAGGTCAGAGACCAGCTGGACCACCACGAACCCTGCAGAGACCAGAACCAGGTCAGAGACCAGCTGGACCACCACGAACCCTGCAGAGACCAGAACCAGGTCAGAGACAAGCTGGACCACCACGGATCCTGCAGAGACCAGAACCAGGTCAGAGACCAGAACCAGGTCAGAGACCAGATCAGAGACCAGCTGGACCACCACGAACCCTGCAGGGACCAGAACTAACTTGGCTAACAGCTAGCAGCATTTGGTTTGTTGGACCAGCAGGGTGTTTATGTATTGTTGCATTGTAGACTTTGGTTTTTCGTGTTTGCCTTCCTCTTTTTAAAAGTCATGAGCTGTTTGGCAACTAATTTTCCCCAGAGGGAACAATAAAGGTTTCAATCAGTCAATCAATCAAACAATCAATCAATCAATCAATCATCAGCAACTCCTCAACCCCCGACCAGATCCAGACCTTGCAGCGCTGAGATGACGGTGAGCACGTGCAGGTCGTCGGAGTTTCCCTGGCCTAGCCGGCCGTAGCTTCCCTCCCCGCAGGCCAGGACCGTCCCGTTGGGCTGGATGGCGAAGGTGCAGTTCTGCCCGCAGACCACCTGCAGAGAGACGGGGAGTTGAACCAACAACCTGGACCAGGTCGGGCTGGTGGGGGTCTATGGGAGTTGAACCAACACCTGGACCAGGTCCAGCCCGGTGGGGGCCTGGACTCACCTGCTGGGCCTGGACTCACCTGCTGGGCCTGGGAGAAGGACGGCGCCGTCGTCGGGACCAGGATGTTCCTGCCGGCCTCGGCCAGCTGGCCGTGGCGGCCGGCGCCCCAAAGGAAAACCTCGCACCTGCCGCCCAGGTGCCAGTCCTGGAGAGACAGGTACAGGTGAGTAGGCACAGGTACAGGTACAGGTGAGTAGGCACAGGTACAGATGAGTAGGCACAGGTACAGGTGAGTAGGCACAGGCACAGGTACAGGTGAGGGGTACGGTTGGTCAGGGAGGCAAGGCAAGATAAGGCAATGCAGGGCAGGGCAAGGCAATGCAGGGCAAGGCAATGCAGGGCAATGCAGGGCAAGGCAATGCAGGGCAATTCAGGGCAAGGCAAGGCAAGGCAATGCAGGGCAATGCAGGGCAAGGCAATGCAGGGCAATGCAGGGCAGGGCAATGCAGGGCAAGGCAAGGCAATGCAAGGCAATGCAGGGCAATGCAGGGCAAGGCAAGGCAATGCAAGGCAGGGCAAGGCAAGGCAATGCAAGGCAGGGCAAGGCAATGCAGTGCAATGCAGTGCAAACCAAGGCAAGGCAGGGCAGTGCAGGGCAATGCAGGGCAAGGCAAGGCAAGGCAGGGCAAGACAAGGCAGGGCAGGGCAATGCAGGGCAAGGCAAGGCAGGGTTATTTGTATGGCACAAAGGGGGCGGGGTTACCTCGGGTCTGGACGTGGCCCAGGACATGATCTGCTCGTCCAGCCCAGCGGCCCACTTGCTGTTGTCCTGGAAACACAGAAGAAGGTGAGAGTTAGACCTGAACCAGAGACCTGATCCCCCTCCCCCTCCCCCCCCTCCTCCTGCCCCCCCCTCACCATCAGCAGCGCCAGCTCTTCCTTGGGCACCGGCTCCAGGTCCGGGACACTGAAGGATTCTGGGAATGCGGTGCCGCGGGCCAGCGCCTCGGCCGCCTTCACCGTGGTGGAGAAGCAGTCGAGCCACGCCCACTCGGCGGGGGTCCCGGGGGCGTGGCCGGAGGCGGGCCCGGGGGTCCAGGGGGCGGGGCCTGAGCCGGGGCCGCAGGGCCTCAGGTGGGGGGGCAGGGGGGGCCGGCACAGCAGCTGGTCCAGGTGCAGCCCCACCGCCAGGGAGGCCAGGCACTGCATGTAGGGACTGTGGACCAGCTGGTCCCCGCAGACCACGTGAGGCTGGGGGGGAAATTCAATTCAATCTTTATTTCAGACTCAGATAGGTCCATATAAATACAATACAAACATCAGTCCATCAAACTCATAATAATAATTATAATAATTATATTAATAATAATAATAATAATAATAATAATAATAACAATAATAATAATTATTATAATTAATAATAGCCCCCCCGTTTGAATTTTGTGCATACCCCGCCTGTCAAAGTCACATTTTATGAATCACAACACCTATGTCTACATTCTGACCAAAAATTATCTGTCTACCTTTTACGGTTTGGCCGTGACCTCGAGTTACAAATAAAAAATAAGGTCATTTTTTGAATGTTTCTCTCACTCTAAAAAATTGGATCTTCACTCTAAATTTGTCAAAAAAGTGATTTCCAGTCCTTCCTTGAGCGCTCATATCTTGAAAAGTGTACATTTTAGGAAAAAACTGTGGTTTGGAGAGAGAAGAGAAGTTTTCCTCCGTTTTGAAGTTTGAATGACAGTTCTACGTGTAAGTATGAGAAAGTTAGGTGACTCAGAAAAAAGGTGAATTTTGTCTTTTTTCTCAACATTTTCCCATCCGCTTTGAATGGCGCCATAGAAATACATGGGAAAATGAGTTCCCCATTAGTTTGGAAATTTGGAAATGTTTTTGCACTTTGTGCAAAAACTATTTGTGCCATCGCTCTGAAAATCCACAGGACTGTAGTTAAATTCAGGGCCTACAACTTTCTAAATCGGTTCAGAATTTTTCGAGAAACGGTGTGCGAGTGGTGAGGCCCCAAATTTCTCCCAATGCATTCCGGATGGGGGTAAGCGCGCACGTTTTTGCACGTTGCGCAAAAACGTGCACGCCAATCGCTAATAAAAGTCATAGCCAACGATTCCCGCTTAAGGCGCACGTTTCTACATTTTTACTTTTCGCGTTTTCTCAAAGCTGCGGGACTAGTTACGCGCCGAAGTTTTGTCCGGAAAATGAATAATTCGCCAGAGGCACTCCTCCTCCATTGCAGAGCTTTGGAGGAGGAGTGCCTCTTGGCGCAGCCGTGGCACTAATAATAATACAAAAATAATACTACTACTACTAATAATATTAATAATAATAATAATATTAATAATAATAATAATAATAATAATAATAATAATAACTTATTATTATTATAACGTATACAGCTCCTGCAAACCCCCCACCCCCCCCACCTTCTCGTAGTTGTACTGCTCCTCCACCCCCCCACCTTCTCGTAGTTGTACTGCTCCTGCAGCATGGCGGGGAGTCTCTCCAGGAAGGCTCTCATACACGGCGCCAGGTTGAGTCCGACGACACCCTGCCTCTTCAGCGCCGAGCGGCAGGTCGCTAACACGTGGTGCTGCGCTAGGAAGTCCCTGGAGACGTTCACCACCAGCACGTCCTGGAACGGAGGAACACCAAGGTCACGCAGGAGCCCGTCAAGGTCGAGTAGGAACCCCCCCCCCCCACCGACCCGGTCCTGACCTTTGACCTGTTGGAGCAGACGGCCACGCCCACGTCAGGAATCCACACGCTGTTCTGAACGGCCCCCGAGCCGGCGACCACGCTCTGCAGCACCGAGCCGTCCTGTAGGACCGGGGGGGGGGGGGGGGGGTTAGTGTTGGACCACAGGTGGGGGGGATAAAATCAATATTTTGAGTTAGTTTCTGCATAATAATGCGTTTTGATTACATTTCTAGCGAGATATATATATTTTACTTTCATAATATTCACTCAGTGAATGTACATAATCACTCGTTTGCCCGTTGGTCTTTTTCACATCTCGCCAGAATAAAGGCTGATTTATGGTTCCGCGTTATTGGGATTGGGCCTAGGTGTGTGTACAGGTGTGTGTGTGTGTGTGTGTGTGTACAGGTGTGTGTTACCTGTAAAGACCAGATGTTCATCAGGCCCCCCACCCCCCCCGACGCCAGGGCCAGACCGTCAGGACTGAAGGAAAGAGTCCGGACCGGAGTGATGTGTCCTCTCAGCTGGAACACGCAGGACGCTCCTCCGGACCGCCGGGCCTGGAACCACAACCAGAACCATGAGAACCAGAACCACAACCAGACCTGGACCATGAGGACCAGGACCACAACCAGAACCAGAACCATGAGAACCAGGACCAGGACCAGAACCAGACCAGACCAGGACCAGATGGACACCACAATGGATTTCTACAAATACCGGAAACCTTTGTGTCTCAAGATTCTGTCTATCGAGGACGTTGAAGACGCTTCATAATTGGATTTATGATAGCAGGATTTCTCCTCCTCTTGATTGGAGGGATTTTCCTGGCCTACCGACAAACGCGTAAGTCGTCGACAGCTGTTCTGGCTCTTTCAGAGCTGCCGGACGTGGCTGAAGGATCAAGCAAGGTGATCAACACTCAGACTTTAACGCTGGGAGAGCAAAGCCGTAAGCTGGATGTGATTCTTGAACAGAATCGCAGGCTGGCGGCGTCTTTGAGCTCATTGGTAAGATGGAGAAGACCTTGGAGAAGTTGGAAGCTCGGCTTGGCGGGAAATGATCACAAATTTGTCTGATTGGAGTCGCCATTGATGAACCAGAGACTGAAGGCAGACGGAAAATTACTGAGTCTGTCTGTTTTCAATATAATTGTTGATTCTATAATCTGGCCTTGACAGGGCGGTTTGGCCGATCGCTCTGGTCACAATCTCCCTGGTGGAATGTAAACAAGGTGACTCTGCCCCCACTAACCCTCCCCTCTCAGGAACATCTGTGGACCTGTTTCAGAACTGACCGAGCCGTCTGATAACATCAAGGAAATTGGCTGAGAGCAGCTCTGAGTGAAGTTCACAGACTTACCGCTCACACACACACTGATAACCACACCTCCCTCAACTCAACCCCCCCCTCTTATCAACCCCCCCAACACAGTCAACAGGTTTGAGAACGTACCGCTGATCTGGACTTGGCCTCCTGGTCCCACCACCGGTCCGAGTCAGAAGAGGAGGATTCTGGGAAGCCGGAGACGTCCTGAGGGACGGTCCAGATGGAGACCAGGCCGCTCTGGCAGCACCTGAAACCGGAAACAGAAACCAGAAACTCAGGTCCAGAACCAGGAACCAGAAACCGGTCCAGAAACCTCTGTCTACGTCTACGTACACGGCGAACATGCTGAGCGCCGCCGGGCCGCTTCCCGCCAGGCCGCACCAGGCGGCGCCGTTGACCACGGACGGGTGTCGGAGGCTCTGCAGGCAGCGCCAGCCGGACCCGGGCCCCGGTCCCGGACAGGCCCCCGGTCCCGGACAGGCCCACAGCTTCACCGTCTCCTCCTTGCCACACGTCAGCAGCATCTGGCCGGTCGGGCTCCACGTCATGCTGCTCACCGACTCCTGGAGACACAAGGGAGACGATCTGGACCCGTTTCCATGACGACCGGAACCCCCGACCCCGACCCAGCGCCGCCGGCTCACCTTGTGGGCGTCGATGACGACGACGGCTCCTTTCTCCAGAGGCTCTTTGGAGCCGATCAGCAGCTTCCCGTCGGCGTAGCCCACGGCGAAGGGCCGGTCCTCGCTGAACCAGGCGATGTGTTTGACGGCCACTGCAGGGAGAGTGTTGGTTTACATACCCGAACTGCGCTAAGGGGAATACTCGGTGCTTGAACCAACTCTGGCGTCAGCAGGGAGGAAATCGTAGTTACATTTGTAACTTTGGTTCTCACCGTCTTTCCGGTAGCAGTGCTCCAGCTCGCTGCGGCTCATGCTGGAGGCGTCCAGGACCTGGATGAGGCCCAGAGACCCGTCCATGCGGCCCACCAGCAGCAGGTCCCGGGGCTCCCGGGTCTCCCCGCTCCACGGCGCCTCCTGCTCGGGCCAGGCCAGCGCCGACACCCAGTGGGGCTGGACGTCCAGCAGACCCCGGCCGCCTGCAGGGGAGACGAGTGGAGGTTAGGGTGAGGTGAGGGTGGGGTGAAGGTAGGTAGGATTCAGGGTCCACAGCTCACCGTTGACCTGCCAGATGTTGACCATCTTCTCCACGGCCGAGGCCAGGAACCTCCCCGTTACGCTCCAGGCCAGAGGAGACATGGAGGGGTCGCTGGGAGAACCCAGACCGGAACCCTCCTCCGAGGACCCGTCGCTGAGGAAGGAGAACCAGAGGTGAGGAACCAGGAGAACCAGGAGAACCACAGGAACCAGAGACAAAACATTGGAAACCGTTGTTTGGTGATTCTGTCTGTCGAGGACGTTGAAGATGCTTCATAATTGGATTTATGATAGCAGGATTTCTCCTGATCGGAGGAGGGGGATTCCTGGTCTACCGACAAACGCGTAAGTCGTCGACAGCTGTTCTGGCTTTCAGAGCTGCCGGACGTGGCTGAAGGATCAAGCAAGGTGATCAACACTCAGACTTTAACGCTGGGGGAGCAAAGCCGTAAGCTGGATGTGATTCTTGAACAGAATCGCAGGCTGGCGGCGTCTTTGAGCTCATTGACAAGATGGATAAGACCTTGGAGAAGTTGGAAGCTCGGCTTGGCGGGAATTGATCACAAATTCATCTGATTGGAGTCGCCATTGATGAACCAGAGACTGAAGGCAGACGGAAAATTACTGAGTCTGTCTGTTTGCAATATAATTGTTGATTCTATAATCTGACCTTGACAGGGCGGTTTTTGGCCGATCATCTGGTCACAATCTCCCTGGTGGAGTGTAAACAAGGTGACTCTGCCCCCACTAACCCTCCCCTCTCAGGAACATCTGTGGACCTGTTTCAGGACTGACCGAGCCGACTGATAACATCAAGGACATTGGCTGAGAGCAGCTCTGAGTGAAGTTCACAGACTTACCGCTACACACACTTACTGATAACCACACCTCCCTCAACTCAAAGCCTTCCCCGACCCCCTCTTATCAGCCCCCCCCCAACACAGTCAACAGGTTTGAGAGCCGCGGTGCTCACTCGGGGTACTGTGCCGGGATCCCCCCGCCCCTAGAACCCCCGCCCCCACAAACATGTGCAAGCCTTGTGATGTTAAATCTGTCATGTTGCTTTCTGTGCTGAGGTGTTTTTTGCACTTTCACACTGTGTATTTACACACAGTGTGAGGATGCTTTTTCCCTCCTCATCCTGTCATCCTTTCTCTGATCTGTTCTCACCAGTCACTCATGTCTTATGTTATTTGTTTTGTCTGTGTCCTGATGGTTGTACTGGTTCATCTCACTGTGCTGGGACGCCAGACCGGCGACAATAAAGCCATTCATTCATTCATTCATTCATTCATTCATTCATTCATTCATTCACTCATTCACTCATTCATTCATTCATAAATAATCAGGTCGTCTTATATTTGGGCCGATACGGTAATATTATCATCAATAAGGTTTTCTTGGCTCTCTTTGGTACCAGGGGAGGCTGAGGATAAAGATGCTGCTCCGCCCGGCCACGCCCAGTGGTGATGGATATTATGTCCTGCCTAAATCTGGAAAAAATATACTATTCCATCCATAACTTTAAAGAAAAATTTCCTAAGGTGTGGGGGCCTTTTTAGCAACACCATCCCTACTTAAATCCCCTTAATATTGTTTAAGATAAAGATTTGGAGGGCGGGCGTTCTGCTATCAGGCACCATTACTATGGAACCAACTTCCAATCTGGGTTAAGGAGGCTGACACCACCTCCACCTTTAAAACTAAACTTAAAACCTTTCTGTTTAGTAAAGCCTATAGTTAGTGTTTAGTAAACCTCTAGCTGGTGTTGGTAAATCTCTAGGTAGTGTAAACTCTAGTGTGTTAGAGTCAGTAGTCATAGTTGCAGCTATAGAACAAGACTATAATAGTTAGTCTCAAATATAGCTTGGTGGTAGATATGCTGCTATAGGCTTATGCTGCAGGGGGGACCGACATGATCCACTGGGCGGTGCCTCTCACCCTTCTTCTCCTCTCCTCTTCCCTTCCTCTCTTCTCCATTACCATTTTTATTTATTATAAATATCTCATAGCTATCATTTTTGTCCATCGTTCCTGTAGTTTCTTGTGCCGGCCCCCCTTTTTTCTCTTTTGTGCATGTTTGCAGGCCGGAGCCTCGGGAGCTGCGTGCTGGCCTGCGGTCCCGGTCCCCCCCCCCATCCCTGGTCATCCCGTTGCTGCTTCCACCTGCCTGCGCCCCCCCCCCCCCTCTGGTCATCCCTTGTTGGGATAAGTGTGGGGGGGGCTAGAATGGGCCGGGTTCTTACTCCTTGTTGAAGACGCAGGTCTGCTGCAGGCTGTACTGGCTCTGGGTGACGTTCCAGATCCGGACGGTTCCGTCGCTGCCGCTGGTGGCGAGCAGGCCCTGGTTGCTGCACCAGCTGCACGTGGTCACCTGTCGGCAGGAAACAACGTTCAGGAAACAACGTTCAGGAAACACGTTCAGGAAACACACGTTCAGGAAACACAACCGTCGGCAGGAAACAACATTCAGGAAACACACATTCAGGAAACACAACCGTCAGATATGTTGAAGGGAGAAAAAATAAATGTTGTGTCCTGAAAATGCCCTGGATTCCCAAAACACAGCTTTAGTTTTTAGTCAGCCACGCACCTGCTGTTTATCATAACAAACATCTGTTTTTCTGTGAGAAAGAGTCTGGTTCGCACGGGATTTTGGTCCCATGTGAGCCGAGACTTATTTTGAGAGCTTGCGGACGGGGGGGCGAATAGGCCCCCCCCCCCCCCCCCCTCCGCAAGGTGCTGAGGGAAAGGTATAAAGACGTGGTAGCCGGAAGTTCGGATTTAGAGTCTGCCGTGGGTCAGTGCGCCCGGCACGGTTTTTCCTTGGATTACTCTGTATCAGGACTGTTCCGGCTCTCCAGTCCTGTGTCGAGGTAAGATAGGCCTTAAACCTTTGTAGTTGTGTGTGAGGAATATTGCTCTGCCATTTGCGGGGGATAACTTGGCGAATTATCCTAGCAAACTGGTAGTTTTGTGGATGTCTTCTATGTAAATGCTTGCTTTTTGCTAATAAATGTATTCATATCTTATAGCAAAAGTCAGGTGTGTGTGTGTGATTCATTTTGGTACAGCCGACCACTCCAAGAACCTAATTGAGATTTCTCCCAAAACACACGTGTTAGCGGCTCTGGTTTCCACGGCGACGCCAGCACCCAGACCCACCCGGCTCTGGTTGCCATGGCGACGGCAGAGACTCACCCGGCTCTGGTTGCCACGGCGACGGCAGAGACTCACCCGGCTCTGGTTGCCACGGCGACGGCAGAGACTCACCCGGCTCTGGTGCGCCTCCAGCTTCATGAAGGAGCACTTCCGCAGGTCCCCGGCCATGTCGGCGAAGGTCTGCGGCGGCCGGCTCTGGTTGTCGCGGTCGTGGGCCGCCAGCGTCCGCAGCAGCTGCTGCGCCGCCCACTGGCGGTGCTGCGAGGACAGGCGCGCCGACAGGCAGCAGGCCGCCAGGGCGTTGGCCAGCTCCAGGGGGCCTACGGAGGGGTGGTGAAGGGGAGGATGGGGGGAGAGGAGGGCGGTTAAACCTGCTAGGAACACAAGGAGACCCGGTGAGAGATGGAACAAGATGGAGGAACAAGACACATGACGACCTAGTAGGAAACATACGACGAGGAAACGATGCCAAACATCAGTGACTACGTTTCCATGCAGTCAAAATCCGGGTTATTGATAATATTCCAGTGACTGAAACACTGGGAATAATGTGTTTCCATAATGTTTCCATAATGTGTTTCCATTTTTCGTTTTTTCGTGCATTTCTTCGTGCGTTTTTTCGTGCGTTCATGCGTTTTTGCGTGCGTCCTCTAGGGGGAACCAGAACCTCCTCTGTTTTTTCGTGCGTTTTTGAGTTTTTTGGTGTGTTTTTGCGTGCGTTCATGCGTTTTTGCGCGCGTCCTCTAGGGGGAACCAGAACCTCCTCTGTTTTTTCGTGGGTTTCTGAGTTTTTTGGTGCGTTTTTGCGTGCGTTTGTGCGTTTTTTCGTACGTTTTTGTGTTTTTTCGTGCGTTTTTTTTGTGTGTTTTTGCATTTTTCCGTGCGGTTTTGCGTGCATTTGTGCGTTTTTTCGTGCGTTTTTGTGTTATTTCGTGGGTTTTTTCATGCCTTTTTTCGTGCGTGCGTTCGTTTTGCGTGTGTTCGTGCCTTTTTTCGTGCGTGCGTGCGTTTTTCGTGCGTTTTCGACATTTCCACTTTTTTCACAAAATTTCAACTTTTTTCTCTAAATTTCAACTTTTCTCCACCAGGACCTGCAGTTCCTGGAGGGGGCTTATTTGGTCCAGACTTGTTTGGTCCAGACATGTTGTTGGGACTTTTTTGGTCCAGACTATAATGTGTTTCCATGCTGAGCTAACAGGGTTATCCCTGTATCCATGGTGATTAATCATTTATCTGGATCAAACCAGCGACGCACGGAGAACGTGATGACACAATTCCCGTCATTTCCTCTTCTTCTTCCTGGATCCAAATCCACAATGACAACAATAACTTCTACCGTCTACAAATGCAGAAATGTTCATATCCTTCATTACATTTATGAAGTGGTCGTGGTTTCTCCGTGTTTAGAAGAACTTCCTGGACTCAAAAGACCAGGACGTTCGGCCGGAGAAGCCCCACCCTGTCTGGTGAAAAGATGCGGCCTGCTCACTCCTCAGGTCAAGGAGGAGACCTGAGCTCAGTGCAGGAACTCCCGGGGTTGCTAGAGGATGGCAATGCCCAGGACTGTTAGTCAGGAGCACTGGGTGATAAAATGGGGAAAAAACCGGGATAAAAATATATATAAAAAAAAAAAAAAAAGACCAGGATTCCTTGATAAAGAACAGATTCCTGTTCCTTCTGACGGGGAAATCCCGTTAGACTAAACATGACCGAATATTCAGTTAGAAAAGCAGTAAACCAGGGGTCAAATTGGGGGTTTTAAAAACCGGAAAATGAGCAAATTTCGGTTATTCAAAGGGGTTATTGGTGTTTCCATGGCCGTGTAACCGGGTTATTGATCATATTCCGGTTAGAAAAGGGTTATTGATGGTGGAAACGTAGTCACTAATAAACACACGCAGCATCGTCTCAATGTCGTCATGAATGTGATCCTGATGACGAGTCGTGGACCCGGGTCTCGTGGACCCGGGTCTCGTGGACCCGGGTCTCGTGGACCCGGGTCTCGTGGACCCGGACCCGCTGCTCCGGCTACCAACCTCGTTTCTCCGGGTCGGCCTTGTCGTGCGCCGGTCTCAGCCGGGCTCCCTTGTCGGCCAGCAGCGCCACCAGCGCCTGCGTCACCACGAAGTTGGGCGACGTGATGAGCTTGTTCTCCTCGGCGACGCCGCGCAGGAAGCTGGGCAGGAACTTCCTCTGGATGGGGTCGTCCACCGTGGTCAGGTTCATGCCGGTGGCGGCAGAGATCAGGTTCTGGGGGGAACAGAATATGATGATGTGAAGGAAAGATGATAAATACACCAGAGATCAGGTTCTGGGGGGGAACATGAGACGATGTGTAGGAAAGATGATAAATACACCATAAGATCCAACTTGTGGACGTCAGAATGTCTTGCCAGCTAAAACTAAATATCCCACGGACGTGAAACCTGGAATCCTGGAATTACTGTACAAGGTTCAGGGGCCTCGGACCAGGCCGTCTAATCAGGGTCGTCTTATAATCAGGTCGTCTTATAATCAGGTCGTCTTATAATCAGATCGTCTTATAATCAGATCGTCTTATAATCAGGGTCGTCTTATAATCAGGTGCGTGCAGGGATTCGTACCTGCGTGCAGGGATTCGTACCTGCATGCAGAGCTGCACCAGCAGCAGATTCGTACCTGCATGCAGGGATTCGTACCTGCGTGCAGGGATTCGTACCGGCGTGCAGGGTTTGGTACCTGCGTGCAGAGCTGCACCAGCAGCAGATTCGTACCTGCGTGCAGAGCTGCACCAGCAGCAGATGCGTACCTGCGTGCAGCTGCACCAGCAGCAGATTCGTACCTGCGTGCAGAGCTGCACCAGCAGCCTCCCGGCCGTGCTGCTGTTGGACGCCAGGCAGCCCACGGCCGTGCTCAGGTAGGCCAGGCAGGAGATGGGCTTGCTGGCCTTGGTGGCCCCGCGGGGCCGGTCGGGGCCCGAACCCGGTGCCGTGGTGGAGAGGCCGGCCCGGCCCGCCGCCGCCAGGCACATGAGCCGGACCAGAGTCCTGATGTCGGTCAGGCCCAGGGAGTCCAGGCCGGCGGCCAGGCTGCAGCTGGAGCCGCTGGGGAGGAGAGAGAGGATCAGGTTCTGGTTCCCATCACATAAATCACTCTGAACTGGGTTCAACATCTCCAACAATAAGATTTCAGGCGGTAATTAAAAGTTCAATGTGACGACAGAATCCTTCACCTAACTCACCGAACAGAAAATAAGATAAACCTGGTTCTTAATGGGCTCGTACCGAAGCAAGAGGAAGTAAGTGAAGCTTTTTCTGCATTGAAATCAGACTGAAAAAGTGTTGGTCGTCTTCCATTCAGGTCTAGACGTTACACCATCACACCACTAGAGGGAGCCAGATATCTGTAAATGCTGAACTGAACTCCCCAGGACAAAACCAACCCCTGTCATCAAGAATAAAAATAAAAATAGGAGTAAGAAAGAAAAGAGAAGAAAATAAGAGAAGATATAACAGAAAATGTAGAAACGTAGTTTCTCCAATCTGTAGAAAAGTGTGTGGAAGATCGGCAGGTGAACCGGCAGCTGAGGAGAAGTTATGATGAAACTTCCACATGATGGTTTAATGAGGCAAAATAACAAGCTTTTTCTCTCCAATAGATTGTTATAATCATTTGTTTCAGATGTTCTGTTATTATTTTCTGTATAAAAATTGAACTTGGTGTTCAAGAAGTCTTTTTTCAAACTTCATCACCACGGTTACCTGACGGACAGCAGCGACAGCGCCCTCATCACCATGGTCCGGGCTAGCAGCACCTGCGCGGCAGCCGTCACCCGCCGCAGCGCCGTGACGCGGTCGGTCGGGTTGTGCAGCGCCGCCGCCTGCTCGCCCAGCGTCACCCGGCCGGACGAGCTCTTATCCACCGACGTCTGGCAACCTGGAGGAACAAACATCAGTCTGCTGCCACGACACGGAGGATGGAGCAATTTATAAATGGGACACAGATTTAAATGAGCAAATCACAGACAACACTTGGCACAAGATAATACAGGGAATTTTATCATCTCCCATCCATCTTAGACATGCTGTCAGTTTAAGATTTTACATCGTCTGAACTGACCTGAAGTAAAACTGTAAGATCAGAGCTGATATGAACCCCACTGGACACGTCCAAACATGTTCATGGCACTTTCTGGTTTAACTCAGACAGACTGCAATGTAGAGACGTGGGAGAGAATAATGCTGGCTCTCTGCTAACTTAGCTTTCTGCTCTCTGCTAGCTTAGCTTCCTGCTAGCTTAGCTTGTCTTGCCCTGCATTGGCTTGCACTAGATCGTCTTGCCTTGCCCTTCATTGCCCTGCCCTGCATTGTCTTTGCATTGTCTTGCCCTGCATTGCATTGCCCTGCATTGCCTTGCCCTGCCCTGCATTGCCTTGCATTGCCCTGCCCTGCATTGTCTTGCCCTGCATTGTCTTGCCCTGCATTGCCCTGCCCTGCATTGCCTTGCCCTGCATTGCCTTGCATTGCCTTGCATTGCCCTGCATTGCCTTGCATTGCCTTGCATTGCCTTGCCCTGCATTGCCTTGCCCTGCATTGCCTTGCCCTGCATTGCCTTGCCCTACATTGCCCTGCATTGCCTTGCCCTGCATTGCCCTGCCCTGCATTGTCTTGCCCTGCATTGTCTTGCCCTGCATTGCCCTGCCCTGTATTGTCTTGCCCTGCATTGCCCTGCCCTGCATTGCCTTGCCCTGCATTGTCTTGCCCTGCATTGCCCTGGCCTGTATTGTCTTGCCCTGCATTGTCTTGCCCTGCATTGCCTTGCATTGCCTTGCCCTGCATTGCATTGCCCTGCATTGCCCTGCCCTGCATTGCCTTGCCCTGCATTGCCCTGCCCTGCATTGCCTTGCCCTGCATTGCCCTGCATTGTCTTGCCCTGCATTGTCTTGCCCTGCATTGCCTTGCCCTGCATTGCCTTGCATAGCCCTGCCCTGCATTACCTTACCCTGCATTGCCTTGCCCTGCATTGCCCTGCCCTGCATTGCCTTGCCCTGCATTGCCCTGCCCTGCATTGTCTTGCCCTGCATTGCCCTGCATTGTCTTGCCCTGCATTGCCTTGCCCTGCATTGCCTTGCCCTGCATTGCCTTGCCCTACATTGCCCTGCATTGCCTTGCCCTGCATTGCCCTGCCCTGCATTGTCTTGCCCTGCATTGTCTTGCCCTGCATTGCCCTGCCCTGTATTGTCTTGCCCTGCATTGCCCTGCCCTGCATTGCCTTGCCCTGCATTGCCCTGCCCTGCATTGCCTTGCCCTGCATTGTCTTGCCCTGCATTGCCCTGGCCTGTATTGTCTTGCCCTGCATTGTCTTGCCCTGCATTGCCTTGCATTGCCTTGCCCTGCATTGCATTGCCCTGCATTGCCTTGCCCTGCATTGCCCTGCCCTGCATTGCCTTGCCCTGCATTGCCCTGCCCTGCATTGCCTTGCCCTGCATTGCCCTGCATTGTCTTGCCCTGCATCGTCTTGCCCTGCATTGCCCTGCCCTGCATTGCCTTGCCCTGCATTGCCTTGCCCTGCATTGCCCTCCATTGCCTTGCCCTGCATTGCCTTGCCCTGCATTGCCTTGCCCTGCATTGCCCTGCCCTGCATTGCCCTGCCCTGCATTGCCTTGCCCTGCATTGCCCTGCCCTGCATTGTCTTGCCCTGCATTGTCTTGCCCTGCATTGCCCTGCCCTGCCCTGCATTGCCTTGCCCTGCATTGCCCTCCATTGCCTTGCCCTGCATTGCCTTGCCCTGCATTGCCCTGCATAGCCTTGCCCTGCATTGCCCTGCCCTGCATTGCCCTGCCCTGCATTGCCTTGCCCTGCATTGCCTTGCCCTGCATTGCCCTGCATTGACTTGCCCCGCATTGTCTTGCCCTGCATTGACCTGCATCGTCTTGCCTTGCCCTGCATTGCCTTGTCCTGCATCGTCTTGTCTTGTCCTGCATCGTCTTGTCTTGTCCTGCATTGTCTTGTCCTGTCTTGTCCTGCCTTGCCCTGCCTTGCAGTAAATGGAGCTGCACATCCCTGGCTGACTCCATTTACTCCTAATGACCCGCTCATGTTACTGATGAGCTGACGAGCAATAGAGAATTGGCTTTTCGGACCTGAACGATGTTGGATCACTTAAAACACAAGCCTAGAGAGCTAAGCTGCCCTGCCCTGCATTGCCTTGCCCTGCATTGCCTTGCCCTGCCCTGCATTGCCTTGCCCTGCATTGCCCTGCCCTGCATTGTCTTGCCCTGCATTGCCCTGCATTGTCTTGCCCTGCATTGTCTTGCCCTGCATTGCCTTGCCCTGCATTGCCTTGCCCTGCATTGCCTTGCCCTGCATTGCCTTGCCCTGCATTGCCCTGCCCTGCATTGCCTTGCCCTGCATTGCCTTGCCCTGCATTGTCTTGCCCTGCATTGTCTTGCCCTGCATTGCCTTGCCCTGCATTGCCTTGCCCTGCATTGCCTTTCCCTGCATTGCCCTGCCCTGCATTGCCTTGCCCTGCATTGCCTTGCCCTGCCCTGCATTGTCTTGCCCTGCATTGCCCTGCCCTGCATTGCCTTGCCCTGCATTGCCTTGCCCTGCATTGCCCTGCCCTGCATTGCCCTGCCCTGCATTGTCTTGCCCTGCATTGCCTTGCCCTGCATTGCCTTGCCCTGCATTGCCCTGCCCTGCATTGCCTTGCCCTGCCCTGCATTGTCTTGCCCTGCATTGTCTTGCCCTGCATTGCCCTGCCCTGCATTGTCTTGCCCTGCATTGCCCTGCCCTGCATTGCCTTGCCCTGCATTGCCCTCCATTGCCTTGCCCTGCATTGCCTTGCCCTGCATTGCCTTGCCCTGCATTGCCCTGCCCTGCATTGCCCTGCCCTGCATTGCCTTGCCCTGCATTGCCTTGCCCTGCATCGTCTTGCCCTGCATTGACCTGCATCGTCTTGCCTTGCCCTGCATTGCCTTGCCTTGTCCTGCATCGTCTTGTCTTGTCCTGCATCGTCTTGTCTTGTCCTGCATTGTCTTGTCCTGCATTGTCTTGTCCTGCCTTGCAGTAAATGGAGCTGCACATCCCTGGCTGACTCCATTTACTCCTAATGACCTGCTCATGTTACTGATGAGCTGATGAGCTATAGAGAATTGGCTTTTCGGACCTGAACGATGTTGGATCACTTAAAACACAAGCCCAGAGAGCTAAGCTGCCCGGGGAGCTAAGCTAGCCCAGAGAGCTAAGCTAGCCCGGGGAGCTAAGCTAGCCCAGGGAGCTAAGCTAGCCCGGGGAGCTAAGCTAGCCCGGGGAGCATGTTGCTTAGCTACCAGGACGTTTGTTTTAGTTTGTTTCCTTCCTGTGTGTTCTGTTGTAAAACTACATAAAACCGTTACCGATCTGCAGCAGCGTCTCCTCCATGCTGTTGGTGGCCGTCACCATGGCGACGGAGGCTCCTAACGGGTCGCTGTCGGGGAACTGGACCGGCTCCGGAACCGCCCGCCGCTCGCTGAGGCCCAGCGGGCCGGAGAGCAGCTCGAACTCCTCCTCCCCGGTCAGGTGCTCGTCCTCGTCCACGTCCAGCATGTCCCAGTCCTCTGCAGGGGTCACACGTTTACCCACAATGCACCACACGTTTACCCACAATGCACCAGTCACACACTACCCACAATGCACCAGTCACACACTACCCAGCATGTCCCAGTCCTCTGCAGGGTCAGGGGTCACACCTTTACCCACAATCAGTGATGCACCGATTGTTCGGTAACCGAAATTGTTCGGCCGAAAATGGCAAAAAAAACACTTTCGGTGTTCGGTGGAATAAGTGGGAAAAAAACCGAACAATTAATAACGGCGTTGTAATATAAGGAAATAGACTGGCCACTCCGTAACGGCTGCACCACAAAAATAAATCGTTGGCCAACCAAAAAGTAACCCCATAAGAATTTTACCAACATTCACCAGCAGGTGGAACCAAAACAACATAAATCAATCTATTCCAGGTTTAGATGAGGAAATCAAACGTGGAAGAGCGTGGAGTGAAGTGGTGCAAACATGTCAGCAGTGTGGAAGTATTTTAGAGTGGCAAAGAATAATACAAGAATGGCTGTTTGCAATGAATGTTCTGCTCAAATATCTAGAGGGGAAACATCTGCAAAGTCTTTCAGCTACAAGTTTGATTTATCATTTGAAATGATAAAAAACATTTTTATTGTTTTAAGGCCTATGTTACAATGTTCAGTCAGTTAAGCCTAACGTAAGCTCAAAGATGGCCAAAAAATGTATTTTGCTAATTTATTTATGTTAAGTTATTGTTCTTTGCTGGTATAATGTCTGCTGGAATATTTAAGAAATGCTGGGAAATTAAAAAATGTTCAGTTTTTTATGTTCAATAAATATTTTCTACCTTGTAATTTTGTAAAAGATTTTTTTCTTTTAAAAGCATGCATAAATCTAATTTATTTGATTTATGCAAAGGTGAAAAAATTGGCAAAATAAATGAAAAACTGCTGAAGAACCATGTTCGGTATTGTTCGGTATTCGGCCAAGTGTTCATTATTATTTTCGGTTTCGGTCACAAATTTTAATTTCGGTGCATCACTAGCCACAATGCACCACACACTACCCACAATGCACCAGTAAAACACTACCCAGAATGCACCACACACTACCCAGAATGCACCAGGGTCCAGGTGGGGGCTGGACTTACCTTCATAAACGCTGTCCTGCTTCCCCAGGAGATCTGGAGCCTGACCTTTGTACCTGAACACAGAACCGACCAATCAGAGAGCAGGGACACACCTGGTGGTCTGTAGAGGACCTGCAGGTCTGGATCTGGACCCTAGTGGTCTGTAGAGGACCTGCAGGTCTGGATCTGACTTTGAGAAAAAAGTCGAAATTTTGAGAAAAAAGTCGGAATTTTGAGAAAAAAGTCAAGAAAAAAGTCGGAATTTTGAGAAAAAAGTCGCAATTTTGAGAAAAAAGTCGGAATTTTGAGAAAAAGTCGAGAAAAAAGGCAACATTTTTAGAAAAGTCGGAATTTTGAGAAAAAAGTTGAGAAAAAGTCGGAATTTTGAGAAAAAAGTCGAAATTTTGAGAAAAAAGTCAGGGTCCAGGTCCTGGTCCAGGTCCCGGTCTCACCTCTCCACCACCGGGGTCCTGGTCCGGGTCTTCAGGTCCAGGAACTTGTCCCTGCAGGCTCCACACAGCAGGTAGTACGGGTTCCCGGAGCCGCACTCGCCCCCGAACCAGCCGTCCACGTAGCTGCCGTTGCTACGGTAACCCTGCCGGTTGGCGCTGCGCCCGCAGCCCGGGTGGCTCTTCTTCATGTGCTGGTTGAAGTTAGCCACGTTAGCCTCGCACAGCTCACACACCACGGCCTCGTCGCGGTCGTCCGCCTCGCACACGTGCTGCGGAAACACACACACACACACACACACACACACACACACACACACACACACACACACACACACACACACACACACACACACACCGGGTTAGCTACGACGAGTAGGAATGGGTGATATTTTACCGTTCATGATAAACCGTCCAAAAAATTCCCCACGGTAAGAATTTGTATCTCACGGTAAAAACGATAAATTCCTGTTGATGATGTTTTTGTGTAAAACTGATTTATGATTCTGTGTCAAATCCACGCACAACGTACATGAAGGAAGGAAGGAAGGAAGGAAGGAAGGAAGGAAGGAAGGAAGGAAGGAAGGAAGGAAGGAAGGAAGGAAGGAAGGAAGGAAGGAAGGAAGGAAGGAAGGAAGGAAGGAAGGAAGGAAGGAAGGAAGGAAGGAAGGAAGGAAGTAAAGATCAATTCAATGTAATTGGTGTAGTTTAGTATCTTTTAGAGCGGTGATTTGGCTCCAAAGACTGAATGTGGTGATAGATTACAAAGGTGGAGTTGAATTGGTATTTTTTTATCGTCATTTTTATTGTTATCAGGATAAATGCCAGAAATTATCGTGATACATTTTTTAGTCTGTACCGCCCATCCCTAACGACGAGCTACGACGAGCTACGACGAGCTCGACGAGCTACGACGAGCTACGACGAGCCTCGATGAGCTACCACGAGCTACGACGATGCGCTACGACGAGCGACGATGAGCCTCTACTAACTAGGACGAGCCTCGACGAGCTACGACGAGCTCGACGAGCTACGACGAGCCCCTACTAACTAGGACGAGCCTCGACGAGCTACCACGAGCTACGACGAGCTCGACGAGCCTCCACGAGCTACCACGAGCTCGACGAGCTACGACGAGCCTCGGTGAGCTACGACGAGCGACATTGAGCTACCACGAGCTACGATGAGCCTCTACTAACTAGGACGAGCCTCGACGAGCAACGACGAGCTACGACGAGCCTCAACGAGCTACGACGAGCCTCGACGAGCTACCACGAGTTATGACGAGCTACGACGAGCCTCGACGAGCCACAATGAGCTACGATGAGCCACAACGAGCTACGACTAGCATGCAGCTGATCGGGGATGAGGCAAGGCCACATCAGTGAAGCAACATTTATGTGCGTTAGCTCAGCGGCGAGCAGGTGGATCTGCTGTGATTGACAGGTGGGGGTGGGGGGGAGCTAGCTCTTAGCAGTAGCCAGGTGAGGGGCAGGTGAGGGGCAGGTGAGGGGCAGGTTAAGGGCAGGTTAAGGGCAGTTTAAGAGCAGGTTAAGGGCAGGTTAAGGGCAGGTTAAGGGCAGGTGAGGGGCAGGTTAAGGGCAGGTGAGGGGCAGGTGAGGGGCAGGTTAAGGGCAGGTTAAGGGCAAGTTAAGGGCAGGTTAAGGGCAGGTTAAGGGCAGGTGAGGGGCAGGTTAAGGGCAGGTTAAGGGCAGGTTAAGGGCAGGTGAGGGGCAGGTTAAGGGCAGGTTAAGGGCAGGTTAAGGGCAGGTGAGGGGCAGGTTAAGGGCAGGTTAAGGGCAGGTTAAGGGCAGGTTAAGGGCAGGTGAGGGGCAGGTGAGGGGCAGGTGAGGGGCAGGTTAAGGGCAGGTTAAGGGCAGTTTAAGAGCAGGTTAAGGGCAGGTTAAGGGCAGGTTAAGGGCAGGTGAGGGGCAGGTTAAGGGCAGGTTAAGGGCAGGTGAGGGGCAGGTTAAGGGCAGGTTAAGGGCAAGTTAAGGGCAGGTTAAGGGCAGGTTAAGGGCAGGTGAGGGGCAGGTTAAGGGCAGGTTAAGGGCAGGTTAAGGGCAGGTGAGGGGCAGGTTAAGGGCAGGTTAAGGGCAGGTGAGGGGCAGGTTAAGGGCAGGTTAAGGGCAGGTTAAGGGCAGGTTAAGGGCAGGTGAGGGGCAGGTGAGGGGCAGGTTAAGGGCAGGTTAAGGGCAGGTTAAGGGCAGACGAGGGGCAGGTTAAGGGCAGGTTAAGGGCAGGTTAAGAGCAGGTTAAGGGCAGGTTAAGAGCAGGTTAAGGGCAGGTTAAGGGCAGGTTAAGGGCAGGTTAAGGGCAGGTTAAGGGCAGGTTAAGGGCAGGTTAAGGGCGGCGAGCAGGTGGATCTGCTGTGATTGACAGGTGTGGGGGGGGGGGGAGTTAGCTCTTAGCAGTAGCCAGGTGAGGGGCAGGTTAAGGGCAGGTGAGGGGCAGGTTAAGGGCAGGTGAGGGGCAGGTGAGGGGCAGGTTAAGGGCAGGTTAAGGGCAGGTTAAGGGCACGTTAAGGGCACGTTAAGGGCAGGTTAAGGGCAGGTGAGGGGCAGGTTAAGGGCAGGTTAAGGGCAGGTGAGGGGCAGGTTAAGGGCAGGTTAAGAGCAGGTTAAGGGCAGGTTAAGGGCAGGTGAGGGGCAGGTTAAGAGCAGGTTAAGGGCAGGTTAAGGGCAGGTTAAGGGCAGGTTAAGGGCAGGTTAAGGGCAGGTTAAGGGCAGGTGAGGGGCAGGTTAAGGGCAGGTTAAGGGCAGGTTAAGGGCAGGTTAAGAGAAGGTTAAGGGCAGGTGAGGGGCAGGTTAAGGGCAGGTGAGGGGCAGGTTAAGGGCAGGTTAAGAGCAGGTTAAGGGCAGGTTAAGGGCAGGTTAAGGGCAGGTTAAGGGCAGGTTAAGAGCAGGTGAGGGGCAGGTTAAGGGCAGGTAAAGGGCAGGTTAAGAGCAGGTTAAGGGCAGGCGAGGGGCAGGTTAAGGGCAGGTTAAGGACAGGTTAAGGGCAGGTTAAGAGAAGGTTAAGGGCAGGTGAGGGGCAGGTTAAGGGCAGGTGAGGGGCAGGTTAAGGGCAGGTTAAGGGCAGGTTAAGGGCAGGTTAAGAGCAGGTTAAGGGCAGGTTAAGGGCAGGTTAAGGGCAGGTTAAGAGCAGGTGAGGGGCAGGTTAAGGGCAGGTTAAAGGCAGGTTAAGGGCAGGTTAAGGGCAGGTGAAGGGCAGGCGAGGGGCAGGCGAGGGCACCTAGCTAGCCCGTAGCGGAGCGGCACACACACCCATGTTGGCCAGTCCAGTACCTCCGGGATCCACATTCCCAGAATGTCGGTGTCGGTGGCCAGGTCCGGTCCAAACATGGCCTCCATGGCCTCGTCATCCAGGTCCATCTCCAGCTCTTCGTCCAGGTGGAAGTCGTACAGCGCCGCGGGGTCCTGCTGCTGCAGGGCCGACGCCTCGCGCCGGGACTGGCTGTGCTGGGCCTGGACCGAGCGGTACAGCCCGGCTAGGGGGACAGGAAGTTCAGTCAGCTGGGACAGGAAGTTCAGGTCAGCTGGGACAGGAAGTTCAGGGTTCTCACCGGCGCGGGCCAGCAGCGTCCGGGCCGCCAGGTCGAAGCGGTGCTTCCTGCCGGCCGAGGGCCGACCGCGGAGTGCGGAGCCGCTGGAGGCCGACGCCCCGTCCTGGTCCAGCCCGTCAGCGCTGCGGAGAAACAGAAACCTCTCAATGGAACCAGAAACCTCTTAATGGAACCAGAAACCTCTCAGTGGAACCAGAAACCTGATGAAGAGGCCTTCATAATTGGATTTATGATAGCAGGATTTCTTCTAATTGGAGTGGGGATCTTCCTGGCCTATCGACAATCGCGTAAGTCTGCGGGAGCCGTTCTGGCCCTTTCTGAGCTGCCCGAAGCTGCTGAAGGATTGAGCACGGGGCTCCGCACTCAGACTGTAACGTTGGGAGAGCAGGGCCGCAAGCTGGATGTGATTCTTGAACAGAATCGTAGGCTAGCAGGGGTCTTAGAGCTCTTTAACAAGATGGAGAACACCTTGGAGAAGCTGGGCACCCGGCTTGGCGGGGACTGATCACAAATTCGTCTGATCGGAGTTATTGAGGAACCAGAAGACTGAAAGGCAGACGGAAAATTACTGAGCTGCCTGCAAATTGTTGATTTGATTTGGCCTTGACGGAGCGGCTTGGCAGGCCTCTTCGTCACAATCTCCCTGGAGGAATGTAAACATGACGCTCTGCACCCAACTCAACCCTCCCCCTCTCCCACAAACACCTGCGGATCTCCCTCCCAGAACTGTACCGCTGCCCGATAACATCAAGGACTTTTGGCTGCGCTCTGGGCGAAGGTTCTCGGACTTATCGCGTCACAGACTCTCACACACACACTGACACACCCCCCTCCCCACATATCCAACGCCTTCCTGGCCCCCCCCTCTTATCAGCAGCCCCTCCTGACACAGTCTCCGGGTTGGAGCGCCAGCTGGCAATGGCCGCGGCCCTCACTTGGATGACCTGTGCCAGGTCCCTGTGCTGGTTCCAGATCCCAGGTCCCAGTCCAGGTCCCCCCCAGGTCCTACCTCTCACTGAATCCCTCCTCCATGTCTGCAGCGTCGGTGTCTCCAGGTGAGCTCAGGTACGAGCTCCGGTCCCCAGATTTGCCCCCGGAGGAGGACGTTGCCCCGGGGCAGGAGTCGGAGCCGTTGCCGCGGGTGACGCCCCCCCTGGGCTCGTCGTGGTCGTTGCCGCGGGTGATGCCCCCCCTGGGCTCGTCGTGGTCGTTGCCGCGGGTGACGCCCCCCCTGGGCTCGTCGTGGTCGTGGCCGCGGGTGATGCCCCCCCTGGGCTCGTCGTGGTCGTCCTCCGGGTGCTCGATCATCCACATGGCCAGAACCGTGATGTTCTGGGCGTCGGCCTCGCCCCGCGCTCCTGCGGGACAGTCGGGGTCAGGAAACGTTCAAACGACACGTTCAGGGTCAGGAAACGTTCAAACACACGACACGTTCACTACACCACAGACTAAAACTCTCTACACCACAGACTAAAACTCTCTACACCACAGACTAAAACTCTCTACACCACAGACTAAAACTCTCTACACCACAGACTAAAACTCTCTACACCACAGACTAAAACTCTCTACACCACAGACTAAAACTCTCTACACCACAGACTAAAACTCTCTACACCACAGACTAAAACTCTCTACACCACCACAAAACTCTACAATCATGGAATTGATTAACTGGTCTCTCAGCACAATCAGAAGTCAGGGGGTAAGGGAGCCCTCCTGCCCCGATGGGACATTTTTTGCTGGATACACAATGGATTCCTGGAAACATTGGAGGCCTTTATGTATCAAGATTCTGTCTGTCGAGGACGTTGAAGATGCTTCATAATTGGATTTATGATAGCAGGATTTCTCCTAATTGGAGCGGGGGGATTCCTCGTCTATCGTCAAACGCACAAGTCGGTGACAGCTGCATTGGCCCTCTCTCAGCTGCCGGACGTGACTGAAGGGATCAGCGCTGCGACTAACACTCTGACTTTAACGCTGTTGGAGCAAGGCCGCAAGCTGGATGCAGGCTTTTGCAGGCTGGCGGCAGTCTTTGAGCTCATTGGCAAGATGGAAAAGACCTTGGAGAAGTTGGAAGCTCGGCTTGGCGGGAATTGATCACAAATTCGTCTGATTGGAGTCGCCATTGATGAACCAGAGACTGAAGGCAGACGGAAAATTACTGAGTCTGTTTGTTTTCAATAAAATTGTTGATTCTATAATCTGGCCTTGACAGAGCGGTTTGGCCGATCACTCTGGTCACAATCTCCCTGGTGGAATGTAAACAAGGTGACTCTGCCCCCACTAGCCCTCCCCTCTCAGGAACATCTGTGGACCTGTTTCAGAACTGACCGAGCCGTCTGATAACATCAAGGACATTGGCTGAGAGCAGCTCTGAGCGTGTTCATGGACTCACCGCCACACAAACATTTTCTGATAACCACCTCCCTATTTTCAACGCCTTCCTGGCTATAAGTATTGTGAAGTTGATGTAAATTTGTCATGTGCTTTCTGTGCTGAGGTTTTTTTTTGCACTTTCTCACTGTGTATATAGTAATTTCTAACCTTTCTCTGCTTTGTTCCGGTTTCGGGTCGCTGCTCGTTGTGGTCGACCGGCCGGCAGCTGAGCAGATTTACTGTCTTGTATTGCTGCTTAGTTGTCCTGAATTAACCCTCGGGGATGAATAAAGTTTCTCTGAATCTGAAACCACAGCGAACTAAAACTCTAAAAAAACTAAACTAAAACCCCCGTCCCACCTGGACCCCCGTCCCACCGGGACTTCCGCCCCCCCGATCCCCCCCGTCCCAGACTGACCCGTGGCCTCCACAGCTTTGCTGATCTGGCGCAGGGAGAATCCCATCTCCAGCAGCGGGACGGCGATGGCTGGAGGAGGAGGAGACGTGGACAGTCTGGAGCTGGGGTCGGACAGAGCTGCAGAAACACGGGTGAAGAGGCGGTTAGTTTAGATTAGATTAGATTAGATTCAACTGTAGTGTCATTGCACATGTTAAAGGTAAGGTAAGGAACTGCAGTATCTGAGCAGAAGTGCTTATGCAGTGAAATAAACACATATATAACGTATTTTCCGCACTATAAGGCGCAGCTAAAAGCCATAAATTTTTTCAAAAGCTGACCATGCGCCTTATAATCCGGTGTGTCTTATATATGATCAAAAAAAAAATTCGCCTTATAGTGCGGAAAATACGGTATATATATGATACAGATAGATGGTCCGGGCCGCTCCGGGGCGTTTCCCTCGTACTCACAGGTTCCGGTCCGGTTCTGCGTCCGGCTGGGCTGAGAGTCGGGCGACGTCAGGCTCTGGCGCCGGCCGACCTCGTCCAACGGAGACGTGGGCAGAGACGCCACCGGGGGCGTCTGGGCCCGGCGGGTCGGAGCCAGCGTGGTGGTCGGGTAGCTGGAGAACATCTGCCTGCAGAGGAGGGAGGAGGGATGAAGGCCCGGGTTCTGCTGGTGTTAGCGGCGTTAGCTGCGTCAGCGGCGTTCCTCTCACCTCAGCAGGCTCAGCGGCATCACCCCCGGGGACTCGGAGGCCGGGACGGTGTCGGTGTCGGTGACGGGCGTGGTGGCCGTGGTCGTGTCCTCCAGGGAGGAGCTCATGAAGGACGTGGTGCTGGAGGCCGACGGGCTGGTGGTGACGGGCGTCTGGGCCAGAGGTTCTCCCTCCGGGGCCTCGGGGTCGGGGTCCGGGGCCTCGGCCCTCAGACCTGGGGGGACACGAGGGTTAGATTAGATCAGGGGTCGGCAACCCAAAATGTTTTAGAGCCATATTGGACTAAAAACACAAAAAACAAATATGTCTGGAGCTGCAAAAAATGAAAAGTCTCGTATAAGCCTTAAAGGGAACCCTGCATATTAAGACATGTAGTCCCTAATTAGCCACAATTGTTCTCTTATACTAAAATATGTTGTTAGAAACACATAAAATAATCTAATTGCTTTAAAAATCTACAATGTTTATTACATATTTTGACCTGCGGGAGGCGCCATGTTTTACCTGCGCAATGTATTCTGGGGGCGATGACGTACGACGGTGGCTCTGGGAAGATAAGCCCCATTAGTTTAACTGGGACAGGTATCTAAAACATAGTTGAGCAGCATCTCCCGGCCGTGGAGGCTGACGAGGGAGCCCATAAGACGTCTCGGTTCAGGCAAACTGGATCAAAGTTCTGTGATGCACGGGAGATCTGCAAAAATGATCAATGTTGTGCGCATCTTACCAGTGCATTAGGCTCCTGCGTAGACGGCGTAGCCTACGGCGTAGACGGCGTAGGCTACGCCGTAGCCTGCGTAGGCTACGCCGTAGCCTGCGTAGCCGGGGCTCTACAGCCCGCAGCGCTCCGCCACCCGCTCTCCGCTCTCCGCTCTCTGCTCTCGCTACCGCCGCTGGGATGGAGACGCCGGTGGGCAATATGCACGTTTGAGTGGGCATAGCCCCCCCCTCTCCCCCCTAAAACCGGCCTCGGTGCTGGGTGATGACAGACCCGACGCTGAGGGGACTGGCCCGGGACTTTGACGAAACAGGAGGCGCAGACTTCGCTTCAAATAGGCAAGAACATCTTTATTTAATTTAATGACGCCAGATCTGGCTGGGGTTTTTATTGTAGCATCGGTTATCTGCTAGTTGAAACGTGTGGTCCGTTAGTCTGAGTTTTATGGTGTTTTTATAGTTCATGCTGTATGGGGCTGCACTTTTTTTTAATTTTATTTTACTTTTTTGTAGGTGCGCCGTCACCTTAATGTTCAGCTGTGTTTTCATCTGTGTTTCTGGTGCGCCGTCACCTGTTTAGCTGTGTTTTCATCTGTTTCTGGGTGTCAGAACAGTGGACGGGGGTTAGCAGGAGCCACCGTGTGACGTACTACCCAGAACGTAAAAAACAATGGCGACCTACATGTTAAATTATATTTTCAAATTTTATAAAAACGAAGACATCAACAAGGTTTTTTATATCACATTGTTATAATTGATACCAACATTTATCTTTTAAGACCTACATGTCTTAATATGCAGGGTTCCCTTTAAAATGAAGAAACACATGCTGGATGTTTCTATATTAGTTATAACTGGGGGGAGATTTATTTTTCATTCTGCACTTCGAGAAAAAAGTCGAAATGTCGAGATTAAAAAGGAAAGGAAAAAGGAAAAAAAAGAGAAAAAAAGAAAGAAAAGAAAATAAGGAAAAAAAGAGAAAAAAAAGAAAATAAGGAAAGAAAAGGTCAAACATTTTTGAAAAAAACTCCACTAGGGGAGTTTTTACCTGCCATTTTTTATGTAATAATTGCTCGGGGGTTTATGTTTATAATTATATTTATGTTTATGTTCATGTTCTGGGTCTCTGGAAAGCGTCTAGAGACATCTGTTGTATTAGACGCTATATAAATAAAGTTGAATTGAACAACTACAACCAGGCCTGGGGATCCATTCAAATGTCAAGAATCAATTCCATTCCGATTCTTAAGATTCAGAATTGATTATCAAGATTTGATTTGATCCAATTCCGATAATGTTGAAATACAATTTAAAGAATAAAGTCGAAATTTTGTGAATAAAGTCGAAATGTCAAGATTAAAGTCAAAATTTCGACAAAAAAGTTGAAATGTCTAGAAAAAAGTCAAAATGTCGAGATTAATGTTGAAATACAATTTCAACAGTATATAAAGTAATGAAATACAGACAATTTATGGAATTATAACTGAAAACTTTAATATTTCCATACCTTGAAACATATTTAAAGGCAAAAACATGATGTGCAACAAAACATTCCTTTTTTGGTCATAAACAGAAAAATACCAGTAGTTGTAATGTAACGACTGGCCGGTTACCGGGTCTGTGTTTCCCGCCGGCCGGCTCGTCCTGGAGTCCGGTCACCACCAGCTTGTAGATCATGGCCTGGGCCCGCTCCAGGTCGGCCAGGCCCAGGGCCCGTTTGATGGGGGACCTCATCACGGCCCGCTTCACCATGTGACGCATCAGGAACTGCAGCGCCGCGCGCATCTCCGCCTCCTCCTGGCACACGGGCGACGCGGCGCTGCCGCCGCCGGCGTTCAGGTCGGCGTTGTGGCCGCTGGCGCCGCCGGCCTCCGCCGAAACCTGGAGGGTTAGGGGAGTCGTTAGGGGAGTCGGCAGGTTAGTGGAGTCGGCAGGTTAGCGGAGTCGGCAGGTTAGGGGAGTCGGCAGGTTAGCGGAGTCGGCAGGTTAGGGGAGTCGGCAGGTTAGTGGAGTCGGCAGGTTAGTTGAGTCGGCAGGTTAGGGGAGTCGGCAGGTTAGTGGAGTCGGCAGGTTAGGGGAGTCGGCAGGTTAGTGGAGTCGGCAGGTTAGGGGAGTCGGCAGGTTAGGGGAGTCGGGAGGTTAGGGGAGTCGGCAGGTTAGGGGAGTCGTTAGTGGAGTCGGCAGGTTAGTGGAGTCGGCAGGTTAGGGGAGTCGGCAGGTTAGGGGAGTCGGCAGGTTAGGGGAGTCGTTAGTGGAGTCGGCAGGTTAGTTGAGTCGGCAGGTTAGGGGAGTCGGCAGGTTAGGGGAGTCGGCAGGTTAGGGGAGTCGGCAGGTTAGGGGAGTCGTTAGTGGAGTCGGCAGGTTAGGGGAGTCGGCAGGTTAGTGGAGTCGGCAGGTTAGGGGAGTCGGCAGGTTAGGGGAGTCGGCAGGTTAGGGGAGTCGGCAGGTTAGGGGTGTCGGCAGGTTAGGGGTGTCGGCAGGTTAGGGGAGTCGGCAGGTTAGGGGAGTCGGCAGGTTAGGGGAGTCGGCAGGTTAGTGGAGTCGGCAGGTTAGTGGAGTCGGCAGGTTAGGGGAGTCGGCAGGTTAGGGGAGTCGGCAGGTTAGTGGAGTCGGCAGGTTAGGGGAGTCGGCAGGTTAGTGGAGTCGGCAGGTTAGTGGAGTCGGCAGGTTAGGGGAGTCGGCAGGTTAGGGGAGTCGTTAGTGGAGTCGGCAGGTTAGGGGAGTCGGCAGGTTAGGGGAGTCGGCAGGTTAGTGGAGTCGGCAGGTTAGGGGAGTCGGCAGGTTAGTGGAGTCGGCAGGTTAGGGGAGTCGGCAGGTTAGGGGAGTCGGCAGGTTAGGGGAGTCGGCAGATTAGGGGAGTCGGCAGGTTAGGGGAGTCGGCAGGTTAGTGGAGTCGGCAGGTTAGTGGAGTCGGCAGGTCGGGGGAGTCGGCAGGTCGGGGGAGTCGGCAGGTCGGGGGGAGGTCGGGGGAGTCAGCAGGTCGGGGGAGTCGGCAGGTCAGGGGAGTCGGCAGGTTAGTGGTGTAACGATGGCTCCAACATCTCAATCGTCTTCTTCCGGCTCTCGACGAAGGCGAACGCTTTTCTGCTCCTCTCCCTTATCTATCTGCCCTGCTGCTGCTTTTGTTTGTCTCGTCTTCAGAGTCTCTCCTTTTCACTCCTCCCAAACTCTACAATCATGGAATTGATTAACTGGTCGCTCAGCACAATTGACCACATTTTTGCAACAAGAAGTCAGGGGGTAAGGGAGCCCTCCTGCCCTGATGGGATGTTTTTTTCTGGATACACAATGGATTCCTGGAAACATTGGAAACCGTTGTGTTTGGTGATTCTGTCTGTCGAGGACGTTGAAGACGCTTCATAATTGGATTTATGATAGCAGGATTTCTCTTGATCGGAGGAGGGGGATTCCTGGTCTACCGACAAACGTGTAAGTGGTCGACAGCTGTTCTGGCTCTTTCAGAGCTGCCGGACGTGGCTGAAGGATCAAGCAAGGTGATCAACACTCAGACTTTAACGTTGGGGGAGCAAAGCCGTAAGCTGGATGTGATTCTTGAACAGAATCTCAGGCTGGCGGCGTCTTTGAGCTCATTGGCAAGATGGAGAAGAACTTGGAGAAGTTGGAAGCTCGGCTTGGCGGGAATTGATCACAAATTCGTCTGATTGGAGTCGCCATTGATGAACCAGAGACTGAAGGCAGACGGAAAATTACTGAGTCTGTCTGTTTTCAATATAATTGTTGATTCTATAATCTGGCCTTGACAGAGCGGTTTGGCCGATCGCTCTGGTCACAATCTCCCTGGTGGAATGTAAACAAGGTGACTCTGCCCCCACTAACCCTCCCCTCTCAGGAACATCTGTGGACCTGTTTCAGAACTGACCGAGCCGTCTGATAACATCAAGGACATTGGCTGAGGAGCAGCTCTGAGTGAAGTTCACTGACTTACCGCTACACACACTTATTGATAACCACCTCCCTCATCTCAACGCCTTCCTCGGCCCCCCCTCTTATCAACCCCCCCCAAACAGTCTCTGGGTTTCGAGCGCCACGACGGCGATCACTTGGATGTGCTGTGCAGGGGGACAGGGTTAGGGTTAGGGGTCGGAGGTTAGGGGTTAGGGGTGAGGGCCAGGGGTGAGGGCTAGGGGTCAGGGGTCGGACATTAGGGTCAGGGGTCAGAGGTCAGAGGTTAAGGTCAGGAGTCGGAGGTCGGGCCTACCTTGGGGATGAGCAGCAGCTCGGCGTACTTGCTGCAGCTCAGCAGGGCGCTGAGGGCCTTCATGGCCCCCAGGTAGAGGTAGGACAGCTGCACGGCCTGGACCTCGGCCTGGGGGGTGATGGACTCGTGGCCCCTGGGGGGCGGGGCCTCCCTGAGGGGCGGGGCCTCGTGGCCCCTGCCGTGGTCGTGGCCCTTCTTCCTGCCGCCCTCCAGGCCTTCGTTCCCCCCGCCGGCCACCGAGCAGATCTGGCTCTCGGACCGGGAGCTGGGTGCGGCCAGCGCCTTCACCTCGTCCAGGCTGTGGGACACCCGCAGGTCTGAGGCCCCGGCGGGGTCGCGGTGGTCCCGGTGGTCCCGGGGGTCCCGGTCCTCGGGCCCGGGCTCGTGGCCTGTGGAGGCCGCGTTGCGGGGCCTCCTCTCGTGCCGGCGGGCCCCGAGCTTGGCCTCGTCGTGCAGGCTGGTCAGGTACGTTAGGTCCAGCAGCAGCGCGGCGCTCAGGCCCCGGAGCCGGCCCACGTCGAAGCCCAGCGGCTCCAGCGGCTCCAGGTTGTGCAGCGGAGTGTCACTAGGCGACCAGAAAGTTGGGAAGCTTTAACGAAGGAAGTGGAGACGGAGGAGACAAGGAAACACAGTGAGGGGAAGGAGAGAAGAAGAAGAACAGACGACTGGAGAGATGAAGGATCCAAGATGGAGGAGGATTCATGAGGAGGAGGGTCAAAGACCGGTCCAGACCGGTCCTGAACGGGTCTGGACCGGTCCAGACCCGTCCAGACCGGTCCAGACCGGTCCTGAACCGGTCCAGACCAGTCCAGACCGGTCCAGACCCATCCAGACCGGTCCAGACCGGTCCAGACTGGTCCTGAACCGGCCCAGACCGGTTCTGGACCAGTCCATACCGGTCCAGACTGGTCCTGAACCGGTCTGGACCTACACATTTTTCAAGGTCAAATTCAAACACTTTAAGGGTCATTTTCAAAATCTTCAAGCACCTTATCACTGGGGTAAAATATCTACAGGAATATAAATCGAGTAAATTTATCACAATTATGTCCATTGTATCGAGCTGTAAACATCTAGTCATGTTTCATCTTACTGGTTTTATTTCTCCATGTAATAACCTAAACTATACAGTCTGATCCCAGAGTTATAATTTCAAGCACTTAAACTAAAATTCAAGCCCTCTCAAGGATTTCCAGCCCCGTAGGAATCCTGCACCTTGGAAGTAACTGGAAGTTACACGTGTCATTTTTTTCCAGGATTCTGATTGGCTAGTGTAAGATTAATCAAACTTTTGAATTAGTCTAGTCCTTATGAAACTATCACATGCTCTTTAACAGATGACAGGGCAGCCACTTCCTGAGGATACTCAGGGGGGTTGACTGTTCTGGGAACAGCTGACCCATCGTTAAGGTTAGCCGGGACCATCTGTTAAAGACCCATGAAGTTCCGGTTTTAGTCCGGAAAGCATTTGACCCACTGACCTTTTGAATTCTTTTTAAAACTTAAGCTGCATACCAGGATTAGTTCCTCTTTAACTGAAATGTCACATGTGTGTCTTTGTAACCCCTATTAGTTTATTAACTGTTGACTATCCTTATATGGTAATTTCCTGTCAAGAGTTTCTCAATAAAAAGCGGATGCAGAGGAGGAGCCGCCGGAGCATTTCGTCGAGAGCATCCATAGAGAGCCATGTTGCTCTGCAAAGCTCCGACTTTGCTTCCCTTTCTGCAGAAAGCGCCTTAAAAATCCTTCTTAACAGTCTCTGTGTCTTTCCTTGTTACGAAATTATGTAATGTTGATTTGGGACCCAACATTTGGTGCTGAAACCCGGGACCTCAAGATCTGTGACGTTGGAGCGGCGTAGGATCAAACCAACAGGCCATAAAACTGTCGACAGCCATTCTGATTTTAGGGACGGGGCCAATAGATTGGTCTTGAGGGTCCAGTGACGGGTCCTCCGAGCCAGGAAGGGCACTAAGGGACTGGTGAGACCTCTTCTTACTTAAATGCCTGGGGTATTGAAGTATTTCTGTGTAAAATACGAGTGAAATTCTGTGTATACTAACCTGGGGTTAGCGAAAAAAGGTGTTGGCCGGGGTCCGGGACCCTCTTTTTGAAGTCAGGGACTTTTAAAAGACACTATGCCTGGGGCAGTGCATAAGACCAACACCCACTCGGTCTGGGACCGGCTTTTAAGCTCAGGGACTTTAGAAGTACAGAATAACGAGAGGAGGTTTCTTAGGAATGTTTTTTAATGGTTTTTGTCTCGTGTTTGTCTTGTCTGAGGTTTATGATGGGGAACTGTCTATGTTCAATGTTGAGAGTTTCCACAATTGTGAAGCAAAATTTAAATTGTTCACTAAAAAGATCAGCGTTAAAACCAAACTGTCAAAAAAGAGAAACTTGTCAGCTGAAAGAAACTTAAAAAAGCAAAAATAACTGGCTAAAATGGCAGACGTGTGGTTAAGCTGAAACTTATGCCTAAAATAATTTCTAAAAGATGCTTAGTCGATGGGAGACGTCCCTAAACTCTATGTGAGAAAAAGATGGTGACAGAATCTTGCGAAATACGAGGAGCTACATGGGATGAGACTTGATCTTCTCATTTTGGAGACTAGATGTCCGTGGGTTGAGTGTTGAATTTTTCCCTGTTGAAGTTTTTGTTAAAATGATACAAATAACTGTATTTGGGTCTGTGTCTGCAGGGGAGACTTTGTGTCTGCTGGAGAAAAAAGGAGTTTCGGAGGTGGGTGAGAAGGTCCACTCTTGAATTAAAACAGAAATGGAATAATGTTGTCTTTTTCTATCATTCTAAGCCCTGAATGGAGGCGTGGTGATGTGGAATTGTCGAATTGGGTTGATTCACCATTCAAATGGTTGCAGATTAGGGGTGGGCGATATGACCTAAAATTAATATCACGTTATTTTTCATCTTTTGAACGGTGACGGTATAATATCACGGTATTTTTTGGTACGTTTTGGGAGAAGTAGCCTGTCCTGTCCCTTTATGTGAATAAGGTTAATATTTTTATAATATAATAAGTAAATGGTATCAAAAAGAGACATGGGAGAGTATTATGCATTCTCAACATATTTATTTGGCAAAAAACCTAAAGATCTTACATATATATATATATATATATATATATATATATATATATATATATATATATATATTATATTATATTATATTTTAAATATTTTGTAAACCTGTCTTAAAATGTAATACTGGACCTCGGTTGAGCTGGTTGGACAGCGGGTGGTGGAAAATTTCCCTTAATTTTAAATCCAAAACTTGACAGGTTTATGCCATGAGTATTCATATACAGTAATCCCTTGTTTTTCGAGAGGGTTACGTTCCAAAAAGAACCAGTGATAAGTGATATTCACATAGTAGCAACCCTTTTTTTTAATAATTATTATACAAAGCTTCAAATTGCGGAGTTCAACACCGCCTCGCACGTATTCCACTGCTCTTCTGAGTCGCTGCATCCCGACTCGCGCTGGAGCGTCTTTTTCTTCTAAAGCCCGCGGTACAGGTGTGTTTTTTCGAGAGAAGAACATAGTTATGGGTATTTTTTTGTCACTCTTTTTTTCTTCTGGGTAAAAAGATAAACCGACATTCATTAATTTTTTCTCCATCTTGAAGTGGGTGACTGGTATTCCAGCAGGTTGAAACAGCGCTCTGCGCTCCGCTGCCGTCAAAGACCCGCCCAGCTCTACTTCTGATTGGCTAGTGTTAGTTTGGTTGAGCCAGAGCTGCTTTCCTCTCATTCCATTGGTAGACGAACACGGTTGACTCAAACCTTTTTTTTTCTCTCAAACCTTTTTTTTTTTTTTTTTTTTTAAAGCAGTCAAACTCGCACGCCGAGAAAAAAAACTCCGTACGCCGGAGATCCGGCACGGTGCCGGAATACTTTAAGCCCTGTCATTTCTTACTACTCTTGTCGTAAGGTGTAGCAGCATAAACGATGCCTGCAGTGAAAGCTGTGTAGCCTTGGGACCGCTGCTCCGCTGGTGCTGGAGCAGCACCAGCGGAGCAGCGGTCCCAGCAGCAGCTGCTGGTCCAGCTGGGACCGCTGCTCCGCTGGTGCTGGAGCAGCAGCGGGACCAGCTGCTGGTCCCACTTGCGCTCGTTTTGGCCCGGGTTGCCTCTTCATATTCACGGGCGTGCGTGTTTTTTAAGTGATGAAACAGGTTGCTTGTGTTTCCACCTCTTGCTGTCACAACACAGCAGCAAACCTTGCATATCACCGACGTTTTTAATGCCTTATTTAGGCTTATTATTTTATAATTTATTTATTACGGTATTGACGGTATTGCAAAATCCATGTCGTGGCGCAGTGTCACACCGGTGATGACTATGACACCGGTGTACCGCCCACCCCTATTGCAGATGCAATGGTTTGGGACCCAACACTAGCTTGACTTTATCTTCTCGTTACACTGCCCCCTGTAGGTTTGGCTGCTCATAGCACCTTAATACCCGGTTATGTTTCAGCTCTGGGTTTGTACCTGACTCGTGATCTCGGGTTCGTAGTAGTGATGCACCGAAATGAAAATTTGTGGCCGAAACCGAAAATAATAATAAACACTTGGCCGAATGCCGAACATGGTTCTTCAGCAGTTTTTCATTTATTTTGCCAATTTTTTCACCATTGCCTAAATCAAATAAATTTGATTTAGGCTTTTAAAAGAAAAAAATCTTTTACAAAATTACAAGGTAGAAAAATTTGTTGAACATAAAAAACTGAACATTTTTTAATTTCCCAGCATTTCTTAAATATTCCAGCAGACATTATACCAGCAAAGAACAATAACTTAAAATAAATAAAATAAATAAATATATATATATATATATATATATATATATATATATATATATATATATATATATATATATATATATATATATATATATATATATATATATATGTTGTACCTGACGGTGATCTCTAGTGATTTACCTGGTTAAATAAAGGATATATATATATATATATATATATATATATATATATATATATATATATATATATATATATATATATATATATATGTTGTACCTGACGGTGATCTCTAGTGATTTACCTGGTTAAATAAATATATATCTCGTACCTGACGGTGATCTCTTGTTTTTCACCTGGTTAAATAAAGGATATATATATATATATATATATATATATATATATATATATATATATATATATATATATGTCGTACCTGACGGTGATCTGTAGTGTTTTACCTGGTTAAATAAAGGATATATATGACGGTGATCTCTAGTTTTTTACCTGGTTAAATAAATATAAATATTGTACCTGACGGTGATCTCTAGTGTTTCACCTGGTTAAATAAATATATATCTCGTACCTGACGGTGATCTCTAGTGTTTTACCTGGTTAAATAAAGGATATATATATGTATATATATATATATATATATATATATATATATATATATAAATGTCGTACCTGACGGTGATCTCTAGTGTTTCACCTGGTTAAATAAAGGATATATATATGTATATATATATATATATATATATATATATATATATATAAATGTCGTACCTGACGGTGATCTCTAGTGTTTTACCTGGTTAAATAAATATATATCTCGTACCTGACGGTGATCTCGGCCTCGTCCCACTGCACCTTGGCCGAGCTGCTGCCCTCCTTCACCACGCCCAGCAGCGTGGCGTTCCTGCCCGTCTGCTTGTGGACGCAGCGTCCCCCGACCCGGAGCCCGGCGTCGGTGCCCCCGATGACGGCCAGCACGGGCCACACGTCGGTGCAGAGCGTCTTCAGGCTGGAGTCCGACAGCTCTCCCAGCGGGTGCTGGTGTCGCCCGGGCCGAGCCCGGTCCTCCTCCTGGCCCTGGGCGTCCTGCTCCTCGCGGCTCTGCACGGAGCGGCTCTTCTTCAGCCTGTGGGGGCCGGCGGGGGCGGGGCCTCCACCGGGGCCCCCGGCCCCCCCGGGGCCCGACTCCCGGAAGCAGGGCTTGATCTTGTGCAGCCGCTCGATCATGGTCTTGTTGATCCGGTGCGTCCACAGGTCGGACCGGTGCAGGATCCGGATCAGCTGCGTCGTGGCCTCGGCCAGAACCGTGGCCGCCGGGCTGCAGACGGGATCTCCGGGGAGCAGGTCCCGCGGAGTTCCCCGCATCTGCATGTCGCAGATCTTCACCTGCAGCAACACACACACGTGGGTTCAGCTGGTCCTCCACCCAAACAAACAACACACACACGTGGGTTCAGCTGGTCCTCCACCAGAACAGAACCAACACACACGTGGATTCAGCTGGAACCTCCACCCAAACAGAACCAACACACACACGTGGGTTCAGCTGGAACCTCCACCCAAACAGAACCAACACGTCTGAAACTCTTCACCAGTGGAAACAACACATGAACCCCTGACATTTACTGATCTGCTGCAATTTATTTATTTTTTTCTTCTTCTTCCGGCTCTCGGTGAAGGCGGACTCTTCTCTGCTCCTCTCCCTCTCTATCTGTCCTGCTACTGCTTTTGTCCTGTCTCGTCTTCAGAGTCTCTCCTTTTCACTCCTCCCAAACTCTACAATCAGTGAATTGATTAACTGGTCTCTCAGCACAACCAGAAGTCAGGGGGTAAGGGAGCCCTCCTGCCCCCATGGGAGGTTTTTTTTACTGGATACACAATGGATTCCTGGAAACACTGGAAACCGTTGTGTTTGGTGATTCTGTCTGTCGAGGACGTTGAAGATGCTTCATAATTGGATTTATGATAGCAGGATTTCTCTTGATCGGAGGAGGGGGATTCCTGGTCTACCGACAAACGCGTAAGTCGTCGACAGCTGTTCTGGTTCTTTCAGAGCTGCTGGACGTGGCTGAAGGATCAAGCAAGGTGATCAACACTCAGACTTTAACGCTGGGGGAGCAAAGCCGTAAGCTGGATGTGATTCTTGAACAGAATCTCAGGCTGGCGGCGTCTTTGAGCTCATTGGTAAGATGGAGAAGACCTTGGAGAAGTTGGAAGCTCGGCTTGGCGGGAATTGATCACAAATTCGTCTGATTGGAGTCGCCATTGATGAACCAGAGACTGAAGGCAGACGGAAAATTACTGAGTCTGTCTGTTTTGCAATATAATTGTTGATTCTATAATCTGACCTTGACAGGGCAGTTTGGCCGATCGCTCTGGTCACAATCTCCCTGGTGGAATGTAAACAAGGTGACTCTGCCCCCACTAACCCTCCCCTCTCAGGAACATCTGTGGACCTGTTTCAGAACTGACCGAGCCGTCTGATAACATCAAGGAGATTGGCTGAGAGCAGCTCTGAGAGAAGTTCACGGATTTACCGCTACACACACTTACTGATAACCACCCCCCCAATCTTCAACGCCTTCCCTGGCTCCTCCCTCTTATCAGCCTCCCTGACACGGACGCCGGGTTCGAGCGCCCCCCCTATCTGATCATTTGCTACCGAATGTGGTCTAAGCTAAGACCATGTACTGATGCTGACGACACACAAACCGTCATCATTCCTCATTAACATGCAGCAGCAGCAGCAGCAGCTCGTACCTTCTCTCCAGGGTTGCTGCTGTAGAACATCACGCAGGGAAACAGCTCTGCAGCGTCCACGTCCTCAAACGCCAGCTTGGGCTCCTGCAGGTCACATGACAGTATTTACACACCTGTGGACCTGGATCAGAACTGTACACCCCCCAGACCCCAGACCCCCCGTCCCCCCCAGACCCCCCCAGACCCCCCCTGTCCCCCTGTCCCCGGCCCCCACCTCTCCGTTCTTCCCGAAGGACACGGTCCGGGCCTCCATGTCCAGCACCACGGTGACGGAGTCCCCCTGGGTGAAGGAGGCTAGCGTTAGCGTCTGCTCCCCGTTGTGGTACAGGTTCCCGCTGTAGGCCCGGTACAGCCACATGTCGGACGTGGTGCGGTGGTTGAAGTCGTGCACCGGCCAGCGGGACACGCCCACGCAGGTGCCCTCGTTGCCCCGGTTCTCCTTCACCATGTAGAACTGCACAGAGGGTTAGCGTTAGCGGAGGAGGGTTAGCGTTAGCGTTAAATATTCATTATTATCAGTCAAAAAAATTAACATTTTTCAAACATGTTTAATTATGTTCAAATGTAAACATTATATACAAGATCTTCCTTCTTCTTTTCATAATTTCTTTTGTGTTAATTCCAATATTCATTCTTATGCCACAAACCACAAAGATGATTTTAATTTAGCGTTTTGTAGAACATTAAACATCAATCTTTCCACTTGTGGAATTCACTCAATAAATCTCTTAAATCATCACCGTCTTTGCCAATATTCAAAAAACATTTAAATAACGTTCTTATAGTTTCATCTTTGTAGTGTTTATTATTTAATCTGAGTTACATTTTCTTTTGTGTTTTTTTACTCTCCCTTGTGTAGCTTTGTTGTTTTCATATAAGGAAATGATTCTATATAATCCACCAGGCTTCTTCCTTTCCTTGCATATTATTTCATTGTTTTTCATTTTTTGTTCAATTTGTCTCATATTGCTAAATAAATAAACTAAACTAAACTGTTAAAACTCCTGTAAAAGTCGCCCAAAACGCCGATCCAAGTTAAACCCAAACTCTGCGGCGGCGTTAGCACTAGGGCTGGGGATCGATTCAAATGTCAAGAATCGATTCGATTCTGATTCTTAACATTCAGAATCGATTATCACGATTTGATTTGATTCAGATTCCGATATTGATTTGGGTTAGAGTTAATAAAACTGTTTTTTGAGCTGTTTCATGAATGATATGACTGTAGTTCTGCAACATATTAATACTAGTATTTTATTGAGATTCAACAGCAAGTATTGCAGCTAATGATGCTGTAAGGACCAATCAGCTCCAGAATGGATCAATCAATCAGCTCCAGAATGCTGATAGAACTGTATATATATACATATATATATATATATATATATATATATATATATATATATATATATATATATATATATATGTATATATAAATACAATAATATATATATATATATATATATAATATATAATATATAACTATAACTGCTTTCAGAAACATCGTGGGTCAGAATTACCAAACAGATCCAGGAGGAAACAGAGACGGAGGAAATCAGTTTTATTTTTTCCCACTTTCTGTTTTTATTTGTTCCATTTTCGGTCTATTTCGGTTTTTAATTTTTGAGCATTTGGTTTTTAGCATTTTTTGCAAATGTAACCCCAAGACAGTAAATAAAGTAATGAAATATAGACAATTTATGCAATTATAACCTAACACTTTAATGTTTTCATACCTTTAAACATATTTAAAGGCAAAAACATGGCACCAGTTATTCTGGTCTCCAACAAAACATTCCTTTTTTTGGGGATAAACAAAAAAATAAACCAAAAGTTGTAAAAAAAAATTATAAATAAATACAATTTTTAAATTTAAAAAAAAAAAATCGATCTTTAGACATATGAATGGATTTTTAGGAATTAATATGAGAATCGATTTAGAATTGGGAAATCGATTTTTTCCAACACAGGCCTAGTTAGCACCTTCCACTGGTAGCACCCGGAGGAGATGCCGGTGCAGGCCAGGCCGTAGCCCTTCCCCCCGCTGCCGTGCGTCAGGCCCTGGCCGTTCTCCACCACGCAGCACTGGGCCTTCTCCGGGTCGAAGGAAACCTCCTGGACCGGCAGGTTCTGGTCCTCGTCCTCCGCCTCGCCCTAAAGAGAGACGCCGTTAGCCTCCGCAACACGCTAACCATAACCCGCAGCACCGGGGCGGTGGCACCTGCAGCCAGAGCACCTAGAAGCTGCTCCGGGTACAATACTAGAATGACATTAGAAACAGGTTCATACTAACTACATACTTACTTACTTACTTACTTAGATACTTACTACCTACCACCGAGGGTGAGAACAGGTTTGATTCAGAGATCTGTTTCTTACAGAGCCAGGGTTGATGGAACTCTATACCAGTTTATATTTCACATGCAGGTAGCAAACATTGGATTAAGTTTTAGTTAAAACAATATCTTTTAAAATTTTATGAATGATGATTTGTCATTTGGGAGGAACAAAGTATAGGTTGAAATATAATTACAGGTATTGTAAACCCTGTCGTAATAAGGTGAAAAGTGGTCCAATAATTCTAGATCAGGTCTTTCCAGGCAGGTATTGGTTATAAAGGTGTTTTATTTGATTTAATTTCTATGTATGTGTGTCTGAGAATGAAGGTGATTTAGTTCTATCCTCTGTATAGATTGTGACTAAGGGAGTTGTGTCTGTTATTGTTTTGTTTCGTCATGTGTAATGTATGTCTGTATGTATTAAATTTGTTTGTTGTGTGTGTGTCAGGCCCCAGGAAGAATGGCTAATGCTGTGGCTAATGCTGTGGCTAATGCTAATGGGCATCCTAAATAAAACAAACTAACCTGCACCTTCATCTGGACGCTGAGCTTATCCGGAGCCCCTGGAGCCGCCGGAGCCTCCCACATGCAGTCGGACAGCAGCGCGAAGAGCCGCTCCACCACCTGAGGACGACACGGTACCAGGGTTACCACACGGTTACCATGGTTACCACACGGTTACCATGGTTACCACACGGTACCAGGGTTACCACACGCTACCAGGGTTACCACACGGTTACCATGGTTACCACACGGTACCAGGGTTACCACACGGTACCATGGTTACCACACGGTACCAGGGTTACCACACGGTACCATGGTTACCACACGGTACCAGGGTTACCACACGGTACCAGGGTTACCACACGGTACCATGGTTACCACACGGTACCAGGGTTACCACACGGTACCATGGTTACCACACGGTACCAGGGTTACCACACGGTACCATGGTTACCACACGGTACCATGGTTACCACACGGTACCAGGGTTACCACACGGTACCATGGTTACCACACGGTACCAGGGTTACCACACGGTACCATGGTTACCACACGGTACCAGGGTTACCACACGGTACCATGGTTACCACACGGTACCAGGGTTACCACACGGTACCAGGGTTACCACACGGTACCATGGTTACCACACGGTACCAGGGTTACCACACGGTACCATGGTTACCACACGGTACCAGGGTTACCACACGGTACCAGGGTTACCACACGGTACCATGGTTACAACATGGTTACCATGGTTACCACACGGTACCATGGTTACCACACGGTACCATGGTTACAACATGGTTACCATGGTTACAACATGGTTACAACACGGTTACCATGGTTACCACACAGTACCATGGTTACCACACGGTACCATGGTTACCACACGGTACCATGGTTACGACACGGTACCAGGGTTACCACACGGTAATGACCAGGTTACCACACGGTAATGACCAGGTTACCACACGGTAATGACCAGGTTACCACACGGTAATGACCAGGTTACCACACAGTAATGACCAGGTTACCACACGGTAGGGCTGGGTGATTTGGGACAAAAATAAAATCCCGATTTTTTTTTTCTCTGAAAACCCGATTTTCGATTTCGATTTTTTTGGTAAAACTACAAAAGACAATGGAATAAATTGTTTCAAATATTTTATCTTTATTTTTAAAGAAAAATAGCAAACAAATGTCCCCATTGGGAATGAAGTGTAAGTGAAAGATCCTGTAAATCCTCCTTGAGTTTAGTAAAGTGACAACATTTACAATTTTCTTGACCAAACAAATGACTAGACGAGCTCTGTCTGTAATGCAGCTGCAAAAAAGGAACATCCATTTTCAGATTTTCCCTTTTTAACATCGTCTTGATTAATAAATCCAATTTAGATTTAAAATCGATTAATCGCACAGCCCTACCACACGGTTACCATGGTTACCACACGGTACCAGGGTTACCACACGGTACCATGGTTACCACACGGTACCAGGGTTACCACACGGTACCATGGTTACCACACGGTACCAGGGTTACCACACGGTACCATGGTTACCACACGGTACCAGGGTTACCACACGGTACCATGGTTACCACACGGTACCAGGGTTACCACACGGTACCATGGTTACCACACGGTACCAGGGTTACCACACGGTACCAGGGTTACCACACGGTACCATGGTTACCACACGGTACCAGGGTTACCACACGGTACCATGGTTACCACACGGTACCAGGGTTACCACACGGTACCAGGGTTACCACACGGTACCATGGTTACCACACGGTACCATGGTTACAACATGGTTACCATGGTTACAACATGGTTACAACACGGTTACCATGGTTACCACACGGTACCATGGTTACCACACGGTACCATGGTTACCACACGGTACCATGGTTACGACACGGTACCAGGGTTACCACACGGTAATGACCAGGTTACCACACGGTAATGACCAGGTTACCACACGGTAATGACCAGGTTACCACACGGTAGGGCTGGGTGATTTGGGACAAAAATAAAATCCCGATTTTTTTTTTCTCTGAAAACCCGATTTTCGATTTCGATTTTTTTGGTAAAACTACAAAAGACAATGGAATAAATTGTTTCAAATATTTTATCTTTATTTTTAAAGAAAAATAGCAAACAAATGTCCCCATTGGGAATGAAGTGTAAGTGAAAGATCCTGTAAATCCTCCTTGAGTTTAGTAAAGTGACAACATTTACAATTTTCTTGACCAAACAAATGACTAGACGAGCTCTGTCTGTAATGCAGCTGCAAAAAAGGAACATCCATTTTCAGATTTTCCCTTTTTAACATCGTCTTGATTAATAAATCCAATTTAGATTTAAAATCGATTAATCGCACAGCCCTACCACACGGTTACCATGGTTACAACACGGTTTCAGCCTCCGTCTCAGCCGGGACGGCGCCGGGCGGGGCACGTACCTGCGCCACCTGCTCGTCCTCCATGCTAGCCTCGCCGGCCGGCAGCACGGCCTCCAGCACGTGCAGCGCCAGCAGGCGCGTCCTCAGGTTCCCCACCAGCGGGACGCCTGCGGCGGACAGACGGGTTAGCCCCATGTACGCTAGTGTTAGCCTCCCTGTACGCTAGTGTTAGCCTCGCTGTAGGCTAGTGTTAGCCTCCCTGTACGCTTGTGTTAGCCTCCATGTACGCTAGTGTTAGCCTACATGTACGCTAGTGTTAGCCTCCATGTACGCTAGTGTTAGCCTCCATGTACGCTAGTGTGTTAGCCTGCGTTAGCCTGCGTTAGCCTGCGTTAGCCTGCGTTGCTACCTGAGCAGTGTGTTAGCCTGTGTTAGCCTGCGTTAGCCTGTGTTGGCCTGTGTTAGCCTGCGTTAGCCTGTGTTAGCCTGTGTTGGCCTGTGTTGGCCTGTGTTAGCCTGCGTTGGCCTGTGTTAGCCTGCGTTAGCCCGTGTTAGCCCGTGTTAGCCTGTGTTGCTACCTGAGCAGCGTGTTAGCCTGTGTTAGCCCGTGTTAGCCTGTGTTAGCCCGTGTTAGCCCTCATTGCTACCTGAGCAGCGTGTTAGCCTGTGTTAGCCTGCGTTAGCCTGTGTTGGCCTGTGTTAGCCTGCGTTAGCCTGCATTGGCCCGTGTTAGCCTGCGTTAGCCCGTGTTACCTGAGCAGCACTTCTGGGCGGCGATGTTCAGCAGAACTTCCGTCCACTTGGGCGACGCCATCCGGGCCTGGATGGATTTGGAGGAAACGACTCTCCGGAGGAAAACCAGGAAATCCCCGAGGTGAAGCTCGGCCGAGTGCTGCCTCCGCACCAGACCTGGGGGGGGTGAGGGGGGACCAGACGGTGAGGGGGGCCAGCTGCTCCACACCCTTACACATGTTTAGAAGCAACAGGAAGGTCTGTCTCACCTCTCAGGTCCTTCTTCTCCTCGTCCTCGTCCTCGTCCTTCCCGGCCGGAGCCGGCCCGGCGTGACTCAGCAGGTTCTTCAGCTGGCTGCACAGCAGGTCCAGCAGCGACGTCACCACCTTGGAGCTCAGCTGGTCCGCATACGTCCTGCACAGGAAACAGGAAACACCGGTTCACTAGCTGCACCGCTGCACAGGAAACAGGAAACACCCGTGCTGCTGCTGGAAACACTGTAACCATGACGATGACACCGTAACCATGACGATGACATCAATCACCATGAGAGGTCGAGTCTTCTGGAACATCTGGAACTCCCTGAACATCTGGAACTCCCTCCCTGAACATCTGGAACTCCCTGAACATCTGGAACTCCCCCCCTGAACATCTGGAACCCCCTCCCTGAACATCTGGAACTCCCTCCCTGAACATCTGGAACTCTCTCCCTGAACATCTGGAACTCCCTGAACATCTGGAACTCCCCCCCTGAACATCTGGAACCCCCTCCCTGAACATCTGGAACTCCCTCCCTGAACATCTGGAACTCCCCCCCTGAACATCTGGAACCCCCTCCCTGAACATCTGGAACTCCCTCCCTGAACATCTGGAACTCCCTGAACATCTGGAACTCCCTCCCTGAACATCTGGAACTCTCTCCCTGAACATCTGGAACTCCCTGAACATCTGGAACTCCCTCCCTGAACATCTGGAACTCTCTCCCTGAACATCTGGAACTCCCTCCCTGAACATCTGGAACTCCCTCCCTGAACATCTGGAACTCCCTCCCTGAACATCTGGAACTCCCCCCCTGAACATCTGGAACCCCCTCCCTGAACATCTGGAACTCCCTCCCTGAACATCTGGAACTCCCTGAACATCTGGAACTCCCTCCCTGAACATCTGGAACTCTCTCCCTGAACATCTGGAACTCCCTGAACATCTGGAACTCCCTCCCTGAACATCTGGAACTCCCTCCCTGAACATCTGGAACTCCCTCCCTGAACATCTGGAACTCCCTCCCTGAACATCTGGAACTCCCTGAACATCTGGAACTCTCTAAACATCTGGAACTCCCTCCCTGAACATCTGGAACTCCCTCCCTGAACATCTGGAACTCCCTCCCTGAACATCTGGAACTCCCTCCCTGAACATCTGGAACTCCCTGAACATCTGGAACTCCCTGAACATCTGGAACTCCCTCCCTGAACATCTGGAACTCCCTGAACATCTGGAACCCCCACCATCACCACCAGTCTCTGGACTCCTTTAAAAGGTTCAGGAAGGTTTTCCCTGGTCTTTTATAGACATTTTTATTGTTTCTCTGCTTTTATGCTTTTACTTCTGGTCTTTTATGTGTCTTGATTTTATTCCTTTTTGTTTATGCTAGCACTCTGAGATTATTTTATGAAAAGTGCATTACAAATAAAATGTATTAGCGCCCCGAGGCTTCACTCCTCCTCCATAGCTCTGCAGCAATGGAGAGGAGTGAAGCCCCGAGCCATCTATTGTTATCCTGCCTGTTTTCTATTCATTTTCCGGACAGATTTCGGTTCGATACTCATCCTACAGATTTCGGAGGACCCAGGCGAATCATATATCAAAACGTGTGTCTCAATCGGGAATAGTGTGCTATGACTTTTGGTGTTGAAATTCACATTTTTCCCAAAGTTATTCCCAAAAAAACGGCCAAAAAAACCCATTCAAAGTGGATGGGAGGAGGTAAAAAAAAAAGCCAAACTTCACCTTTTTTCTAAGTCACCTAGCTCTCTCATACCTGCATGTAGAAATGTCATTCAAACTTCAGAACAGCGGAAAACTTCTCTTCTCACCAAAACACCAACCAGTTTTTTCCTAAGATGTAAACTTTTCAAGATATGAGCGCACAAGTGAGGACTGGCAATCACTTTTTTGTCAAATCTAGAGTGCGGGTGTCAGTTGCTAGAGTGGCAGAAACAGTAAAAAAATAAACTGAATTTTTATTTGTAACTCGAGCTCACGGCCAAACCATAAAAGGACACAAATAATTTCTGGTCAGAATGTAGACATAGGTGTTGGGATTCATAAAATGTGACTTTGACAGGCGGGGTATGCACAAAATTTAAACGGGAAGGGATAGAGCGGCACCAATACCTGTCTCGGTCCCCATTGACTGTAATGTAATCAAACGTTTCCTTCAAAAGAATCTCACTCTGTCTTCACACTGAGCTTACACACTCATTTTAAGGAATATCTGAATAAAATTAAGATTGTCAGAATCTGCCGGGTTCTGTATGTCTCACGATGTTTTTGTTTTTCTGCTACGAGCTACGGCTCTGATTTTCACAAATCGGAGTTATTTGAGACCTTATCACAAGCCAAAATCTGGGTTTTTCTCACAGCCAAACCGGAGGGTTCTGGAGTCGAGGTTCTTGTTGCCGGGGCAACCAGTGGTCACTGCTGACTAATTCAGCCAGACTGGTCACATGACTCAGTCAGTACAGACTTCATATACTTTAACCTGGAAAATGGAGACGCCTCAGAGAATTCTGGGAAATCTGACCCCTAACCTTTGACCTTAGCCGACCCCCAGCACACACACACACACACGTGTACACACACACACACACACACACACACACACACACACACACACACACACACACACACACACACACACACACACACACACACACACACACACACACACAGTAAATAACCCCCAGTAGAAACGTGTGTGGTGTCATCTGACTTGGTTTTGAGTCCTTCACCTTTATTCCTGAAAAATGCAGCAATGTACACAAATGGGCAGCAGCCTTCTGCCAGGAAATTTTCTAGTTATTATTATTATTATTATTATTATTATTATGATTATTATTATTATTATTAGGTGATAAAGGTTCGGTGAAGATGATATTTAGTCAGAGTTTTCATTGACTAAAGCAGCTGCAGTGACGGGTCTCAGCCCGGTATCGGTCCTTACCCGGTACTGTGTCTCAATCGAGAATAGTGTGCTATGACTTTTGGTGTTGAAATTCACATTTTTCCCAAAGTTATTCCCAAAACAACGGCCAAAAAAAACCATTCAAAGTGGATGGGAAAAAGTAAAAAAAAGCCAAAATTCACCTTTTTTCTGAGTCACCTAACTTTCTCATACCTGCACGTAGAAATGTCGTTCAAACTTCAAAACTGAGGAAAACTTCTCTTCTCACCAAAACTTTTCAAGATATGAGCACTCAAGCGAGGACTGGAAATCACTTTTTTGTCAAATCTAGAGTGCGGTGTCGGTTGCTAGAGTGGGAGAAACAGTAAAAAAAATAACCTGAATTTTTATTTGTAACTCGAGCTCACGGCCAAACCGTAAAAAGGACACGAATAATTTCTGGTCAGAATGTAGACATAGGTGTTGGGATTCATAAAATGTGACTTTGACAGGCGGGGTATGCACAAAATTTAAACGGGGGGGTTAGAGCGCCGCCAATACCTGCCTCCGTCTCCAGTGGCTGTAATGTAATAAAACATTTTCTTCAAAAGAATCTCACTCCGTCTTCGCACTGAGCTTACTCACTTATTTTAAGGAATATCTGAATAAAATTAAGATTGTCAGAATCTGCCGGGTTCTGTGTCTCTCACAATGTTTTTTGTTTTTTTCTGCTAGGAGCTACGGTTTTATCACAAATCAGAGTTATTTGAGAACTTGTCAGAAGCCAAAATCTGGGTTTTTCTCACAGCCAAACCGGAAGGTTCTGAAGTGAGGTTCTTGTTGCCGGGGCAACCAGAGCTCAGCTGCTGACTCGTTCAGCCAGAACTGGTCACATGACCCAGTCAGTACAGACTTCATATCCTTTATCTGGAAAATGGAGACTTTTAGTCGACTGAAACTTGACACGACTAAAAGGAGAATGAACGTGACTAAAACTAATAAAAACTAAAATGACGGCCCGGTACTGGTTCTTACCCGGTACTGGTACCGGTACTGGTTCTTACCCGGTACTGGTTCTTACCCGGTACTGACGGCCAGGATCTGCAGCAGCCGGGTCGCCGCCACCTTCAGGGCGGTGCTGAGCTGGGAAAGCCCGGGTTTCTGCAGCAGCTGCAGCGGTCGGCCCAGCATGGTCTCGGTACCGCAGAGCCGGGACAGGACGCTGAGCAGACCCGACGACACGGCCAGGGACACGTCCACGGGCTGGTACCGCACGCTCAGCGCAAACACCGTCACCAGCAGGAGGCGCTGCTGCGCTTCTGCAGAGAGAAGAAGAGATGAGGAGCTGCTAACATGCTAACACCGTCACCAGCAGGAGGCGCTGCTGCGCTTCTGGAGAGAGAAGAAGAAGAGATGAGGAGCTGCTAACATGCTAACACCGTCACCAGCAGGAGGCGCTGCTGCGCTTCTGCAGAGAGAAGAAGAAGAGATGAGGAGCTGCTAACATGCTAACACCGTCACCAGCAGGAGGCGCTGCTGCGCTTCTGGAGAGAGAAGAAGAAGAGATGTGTGTGTGTATGTGTGTGTTTTATGTGTGTGTGTGTATCTGTGTGGCTATGTGTGTGTGTGTGTTTTATGTGTGTGTGTATGTGTGTGCGAGGCCCGCCCCCCCCCCGGGCGGGGCCACCACGACTGCGGGAAGAAGCAGACAGGGATCCTGCGGTGGCGGACCGCGACCCAGGCGAACCCCGGCCACCCGGTCCGGGCCGGACATGCGGCCAGGAGGCTCCACCCTCCTCCCCTCTCCCCGCCCCCAACCACCCCCCTCACCCCCCTCACCCCCCAGACCAACGACCCCCCCGGGGAGGGGCCAGCCTGCCCGGAGAGACCGAGCTGCCCCGGACTCATATAGAGTCAGAACCAGCTGATCAGGGAGGGACTATGATGGTTGAACTGATCAGTAACAGTATTGATCAGTAACAGTATTGATCAGTATCAGTATTGATCAGTAACAGTATTGATCAGTATTGGTCAGTATCAGTATTGATCAGTAACAGTATTGATTACCTATGTGGTGCTTGTTAGCCTGCAGCGCTCGCTCCAGCGTCACCGACAGCTGCTGGTAGATCTTATGAACCGCCGTCTGGATCTCCATCTGCAGACTCCTCTTAGCCGCCCGGATCCCGTCCTAAAAACACCACAATAATCAATATAATATAATAATATAATAATCTCCATCTGCAGACTCCTCTTAGCCGCCCGGATCCCGTCCTAAAAACACCACAATAATCAATATAATATAATAATATAATAATCTCCATCTGCAGACTCCTCTTAGCCGCCCGGATCCCGTCCTAAAAACACCACAATAATCAATATAATATAATAATATAATAATCTCCATCTGCAGACTCCTCTTAGCCGCCCGGATCCCGTCCTAAAAACACCAGAATCATTCATATAATATAATAATAGAAGCAGTTTTATTAGGGCCCAAGCACTGAAGGATCGAGGACCCTATTGTATTTGTAATGTTTATTAGGGCCCGAGCACCTTCAGAGCGAAGGCCCTATTGTATTTGCAGGAATTTTTATTATTAGGGCCCGAGCACCTTCAGTGCGAAGGCCCTATTGTATCTGTAGGAATTTTTATTATTAGGGCCCGAGCACCTTCAGTGCGAAGGCCCTATTGTATTTGCAGGAATTTTTATTATTAGGGCCCGAGCACCTTCAGTGCGAAGGCCCTATTGTATCTGTAGGAATTTTTTTTCTTTTTTCTTCTGACGAAAGGAGGGCCTTTTTGCCCCCCTAAACGTCCCCAAAAAGTCACCAAATTTTGCATGCAAGCCAGTCCTGGCGAAAAATTTGATATTTAATGGTTTACATTAATGGGCGTGGCAAAATGGCTCAACAGCGCCCCCCGGAAAACTTTGTGCCTCAAGCCCCACAATACGGTTTGACGTACATGCACGAAAATCGCTACACACCTGTATCAGTACACAACTTAAAGAAAAGTCTCTTGGCGACATGGCCGAAACCGAACAGGATGTCGGCCATTTTGAATTAATCGTGTCACTTTGGCGCAATTTATGCCATTCCTTCGGCAGTTAATACCGCCCGAACCGTAACGTGCCCCCAAGTGTGTTATACATCAAAATGTGCGTCTCCATCCTGCGACAACACGCATTACTTTTCTCTTTCAAAAGCGTTACCGTGGCGACGCTAGACGCCAAAAAGCGCGCCCACCCTTCATCTGGTTGGTTCAGACAGAAAAAACTTTGCGCCTCAAGCCCCATAATACGGTTTGACGTACATGAACGAAAATCGGTACACACCTGTATCATGTCGCAACTTAAAGAAAAGTCTCTTGCGCCATGGCCGAAACCGAACAGGAAGTCGGCCATTTTGAACATTCTGAATTAATCGCGTCATTTTGGAGCAATATGAGCCATTCCTTCGAGAATTAATACGGCCCGAACCGTAACGTGCACCCAGATATGTTATACATCAAAATGTGCGTCTCCATCCTGCGACTACACGCATTACTTTTCTCTTTCAAAAGTGTTACCGTGGCGACGCTAGACGCCAAAAAGCGTGCCCTCCTTCATCTGATTGGTCCATATTTGATAGTTCCCCAAAAGTCACCAAATTTTGCATGCAAGGCAGGCCTGGCGATACATTTGATATTTCATGGTTTGTATTAATGGGCGTGGCAAAATGGCTCAACAGCGCCCCCCGGAAAACTTTGTGCCTCAAGCCCCACAATACGGTTTGACGTACATGCACGGAAATCGGTACACACCTGTATCATGTCGCAACTTAAAGAAAAGTCTCTTGGCGCCATGGCCGAAACCGAACAGGAAGTCAGCCATTTTGAATTAATTGTGTAATTTTGGCGCAACTTATGCCATTCCTTCGGCAATTAATACGGCCTGAACCGTAACGTGCACCCAGGTGTGTTATACATCAAAATGTGCGTCTTCATCTTGCGACTACACGCATTACTTTTCTCTTTCAAAAGTGTTACTGTGGCGACGCTAGACGCCAAAAAGCGCGCCCCCCCTTCATCTGGTTGGTCCATATTTGATAGTTCTCCAAAAGTCACCAAATTCTGCATGCAAGCCAGGCCTGGCAATAAATTTGATATTTCATGGTTTGCATTAATAGGCGTTGCCTAATGGCTCAACAGCGCCCCCTAGAATACTTTTCTCTTCCATAACTTTTGAAAGGTTTGACATAAAGAGTCGTGGGTGGTGTCATGGGACTTGGTATAGAGTCCTTGACCATAATTGGTGAAAATTAGCCCCGCCCCTTCTTCTGATTGGTTGTCCCGATTTTCTGCTATAACATTTGAATGTTTTGACATAGAGAGTCGTGGGTGGTGTCGTTTCTGATATGCTTATGGGGGGCGGTGGCCGTGAGTGCGAGGGCCCGTTCATCGCTGCTTGCAGCTTTAATTATTATTTTTTTTTTTCTTCTGACAAAGTGATGGCCTTTTTGCCCCCCTTAACATGCCCAAAAAGTCACCAAATTTTGCACCCAAGTCAGGCCTGGTGAAAAATTTGATATTTAATGGTTTGCATTAATGGGCGTGGTAAAATGGCTCAACAGCGCCCCCTTGAAAACTTTGTGCCTCAAGCCCCACGATACGGTTTGACGTACATGCACGAAAATCGGTACACACCTGTATCATGGGACAACTGAAAGAAAAGACTCTTGGCGTCATGCCCGAAACCGAACAAGAAGTCGGCCATTTTGAATTAATCGTGTCACTTTGGCGCAATTTATGCCATTCCTTCGGCAGTTAATTCAGCCCGAACCGTAACGTGCACCGAGGTGTGTTATACATCAAAATGTTCGTCTCCATCCTGCGACAACACGCATTACTTTTCTCTTTCAAAAGCGTTACCGTGGCGACGCTAGACGCCAAAAAGCGCGCCCACCCTTCATCTAATTGGTTCAGACCGAAAAAACTTTGTGCCTCAAGCCCCATAATACGGTTTGACGTACATGAACGAAAATCGGTACACTCCTGTATCATGTCGCAACTAAAAGAAAAGTCTCTTGGCGCCATGGCCGAAACCGAACAGGAAGTCGGCCATTTTGAACATTCTGAATTAATTGCGTAATTTTAGAGCAATATGAGCCATTCCTTCGAGAGTTAATTCAGCCCGAACCGTATCGTGAACCCAGATGTGTTATACATCAAAATGTGCGTCTCCATCCTGCGACTACACGCATTACTTTTCTCTTTCAAAAGTGTTAACGTGGCGACGCTAGACGCCAACAAGCGCACCCCCCCTTCATCTGATTGGTCCATATTTGATAGTTCCCCAAAAGGCACCAAATTTGGCATGCAAGCCAGGCCTGGCGATAAATTTGATATTTCATGGTTTGCATTAATGGCCGTGGCCTAACGGCTCAACAGCGCCCCCCGGAAAACTTTGTGCCTCAAGCCCCACAATACGGTTTGACGTACATGCACGAAAATCGCTAACCACCTGTATCATGGTACAACTTAAAGAAAAGTCTCTTGGAGCCATGGCCGAAACCGAACAGGATGTCGCCCATTTTGAATTAATCGTGTCATTTTGGCGAAATTTATGCCATTCCTTCGGCAGTTAATTCAGCCCGAACCGTAACGTGCACCCAGGTGTGTTATACATCAAAATGTGCGTCTCCATCCTGCGACACCACGCATTACTTTTCTCTCTCAAAAGCGTTACCGTGGCGACGCTAGACGTCAAAAGGCCCGCCCCCCCTTCATCTGATTGGTCCATATTTGATAGTCACCAAATTTTGCATGAAAGCCAGGCCTGGCGATACATTTGATATTTCATGGTTTGCATTAATGGGCGTGGCCTAACGGCTCAACAGCGCCCCCTAGAATACTATTCTCTGCCATAACTTTTGAATGGTTTGACATAAAGAGTCGTGGGTGGTGTCATGGGAATCTGTAATGAGTCCTTGAGCTTCGTTGGCCTTAATTAGCCCCGCCCCTTCTTCTGATTGGTTGTCCCGATTTTCTGCTGTAACTTTTGAATGGTTTGACATAGAGAGTCGTGGGTGGTGTCATCAGATTCTGTAGGGAGTCCTTGGCCTTCATTGGCCTGAATTAGCCCCGCCCCTTCTTCTGATTGGTTGTCCCTTTTTTCTGCTATAACCTTTGAATGGTTTGACATAGGAAGTCGTGGGTGGTGTCATTTCTGATATGCTTATGGGGGGCGGTGGCCGTGAGTGCGAGGGCCCGTTCATCGCTGCTTGCAGCTTTAATTATTATTATTATTTTCCTGACAAAAGGAAGGCCTTTTTGCCCCCCTAAACGTGCCCAAAAAGTCACCAAATTTTGCATGCAAGTCAGGCCTGGCGAAAAATTTGATATTTAATGGTTTTCATTAATGGGCGTGGCAAAATGGCTCAACAGCGCCCCCTTGAAAACTTTGTGCCTCAAGCCCCACAATACGGTTTGACGTACATGCACGAAAATCGGTACACACCTGTATCATGGCGCAACTTAAAGAAAAGTCTCTTGGCGTCATGTCGAGAAACCGAACAGGAAGTCGGCCATTTTGAATTAATCGTGTCATTTTGGCGAAATTTATGCCTTCCTTCGGCAGTTAATTCAGCCCGAACCGTAACGCTCCCCCAAGTGTGTTATACATCAAAATGTGCGTCTCCATCCTCCGACCCCACGCATTACTTTTCTCTTTCGAAAGCGTTACTGTGGCGACGCTAGACGCCAAAAAGCGTGCCCATCCTTCATCTGATTGGTTCAGACAGAAAAAACTTTGCGCCTCAAGCCCCATAATACGCTTTGACGTACATGAACGAAAATCGGTACACACCTGTATCATGTCGCAACTAAAAGAAAAGTCTCTTGGCGCCATGGCCGAAACTGAACAGGAAGTCGGCCATTTTGAACATTCTGCATTAATCGCGTAATTTTGGAGCAATATATGCCATTCCTTCGAGAATTAATTCAGCCCGAACCGTATCGTGAACCCAGATGTGTTATACATCAAAATGTGCGTCTCCATCCTGCGACTACACGCATTACTTTTCTCTTTCCAAAGTGTTACCGTGGCGACGCTAGACGCCAACAAGCGCACCCCCCCTTCATGTGATTGGTCCATATTTGATAGTTCCCCAAAAGGCACCAAATTTTGCACCCAAGCCAGGCCTGGCGAAAAATTTGGTATTTAATGGTTTGCATTAATGGGCGTGGCAAAATGGCTCAACAGCGCCCCCTTGAAAACTTTGTGCCTCAAGCCCCACAATACTGTTAGACGTACATGCACGGAAATCGGTACACACCTGTATCATGGCGCAACTTAAACAAAAGTCTCTTGGGGTCATGCCCGAAACCGAACAGGATGTCGGCCATTTTGAATTAATCGTGTCATTTTGGCGAAATTTATGCCATTCCTTCGGCAGTTAATTCAGCCCGAACCGTAACGTGCCCCCAAGTGTGTTATACATCAAAATGTGCGTCTCCATCCTGCGACTACGCGCATTACTTTTCTCTTTCAAAAGTGTTACCGTGGCGACGCTAGACGCCAAATAGCGTGCCCACCCTTCATCTGATTGGTTCAGACAGAAAAAACTTTGCGCCTCAAGCCCCATAATACGCTTTGACGTACATGAACGAAAATCGGTACACACCTGTATCATGTCGCAACTAAAAGAAAAGTCTCTTGGCGCCATGGCCGAAACTGAACAGGAAGTCGGCCATTTTGAACATTCTGAATTAATCGCGTAATTTTGGAGCAATATATGCCATTCCTTCGAGAATTAATTCAGCCCGAACCGTATCGTGAACCCAGATGTGTTATACATCAAAATGTGCGTCTCCATCCTGCGACTACACGCATTACTTTTCTCTTTCCAAAGTGTTACCGTGGCGACGCTAGACGCCAACAAGCGCACCCCCCCTTCATGTGATTGGTCCATATTTGATAGTTCCCCAAAAGGCACCAAATTTTGCACCCAAGCCAGGCCTGGCGAAAAATTTGGTATTTAATGGTTTGCATTAATGGGCGTGGCAAAATGGCTCAACAGCGCCCCCCTGAAAACTTTGTGCCTCAAGCCCCACAATACGGTTTGACGTACATGCACGAAAATCGCTACACACCTGTATCATGGCACAACTTAAAGAAAAGTCTCTTGGAGCCATGGCCGAAACAGAACAGGAAGTCGGCCATTTTGAAATCTGATTGGTCCATATTTGATAGTTCTCCAAAAGTCACCAAATTTTGCATGCAAGACAGACAGGCGATAAATTTGATATTTCATGGTTTGCATTAATGGGCGTGGCCTAACGGCTCAACAGCGCCCCCTAGAATACTTTTCTCTGCCATAACTTTTGAATGGTTTGACATAGGAAGTCGTGGGTGGTGTCATGGGACTCTGTAATGAGTCCTCAAGCTTCGTTGGCCTTAATTAGCCCCGCCCCTTCTTCTGATTGGTTGTCCCGATTTTCTGCTATAACTTTGGAATGGTTTGACATAGAGAGTCGTGGGTGGTGTCATCAGATTCTTTATGGAGCCCTTGACCTTCATTGGCCTGAATTAGCCCCGCCCCTTCTTCTGATTGGTTGTCCCTTTTTTATGTTATAACTTTTGAATGGTTTGACATAGGAAGTCGTGGGTGGTGTCATCAGATTCTTTATGGAGTCCTTGACCTTCATTGGCCTGAATTAGCCCCGCCCCTTCTTCTGATTGGTTGTCCATATTTTCTGACTATAACTTTTGAATGGTTTGACATATTTGAAATATGCTGGTAATGTGTCAGCCAACCACAAAAATCTCTGGAATTTTGGTGGAATCATTTATTTTTTGTCCTTGCCCAGTGCAAATGACATAAATAAAGTGCGTGGTTTGGTTGTGAAAAAATAAAAGTAATGTTACGTGAACAATAAATCAAATGCTCAAATCTTCCATGCAGTGTGTGGGTCTAGGAAGTAAAGACTGGAACATGCTATTCACAAAAGCACAAATAGTGGGGTTTTACTAATATTTATCTTACAAATATTTTAAAAATTACGAAAAAACAATTCGGGACTCAGATTATATCGCTATGTTGGTCTCTCTTTAATCAGTCAGTCGGAAAACGGCCAAGCTGATTCGTAGCAGAGGGGTAATGTCAACGTCTTTCGTGTAGGAGATCGCCGGTTCGATCCCAGCACAATGCAAAGTTTATTGTCAGCAATTTGTGTGGTTTTTTTAACATCAAAATGTGCGTCTCCATCTTGCGACGACGCGCATTACTTTTCTCATTCAAAAGTGTTACCGTGGCAACACTCGACGCCAAAAAGTGCGCCCCCCTTCATCTGATTGGTCCATATTTGATAGTTCCCCAAAAGTCACCAAATTTTGCATGCAAGGCAGGCCTGGCGATAAATTTGATATTTCATGGTTTGCATTAATGGGCGTGGCCTAACGGCTCAACAGCGCCCCCTAGAATACTTTTCTCTGCCATAACTTTTGAATGGTTTGACATAAAGAGTCGTGGGTGGTGTCATGGGACTCTGTATTGAGTCCTTGACCATAATTGGTGAAAATTAACCCCGCCCCTTCTTCTGATTGGTTGTCCCGATTTTCTGCTATAACTTTTGAATGGTTTGACATAGAGAGTCGTGGGTGGTGTCATCAGATTCTGTATGGAGTCCTTGACTTTCATTGGCCTGAATTAGCCCCGCCCCTTCTTCTGATTGGTTGTCCCGATTATCTGCTATAACTTTTGAATGGTTTGACATAGGAAGTCGTGGGTGGTGTCATTTCTGATATGCTTATGGGGCGGTGGCCGTGAGTGCGAGGGCCCGTTCATCGCTGCTTGCAGCTTTAATTATTATTATTATTATTATTTTCCTGACAAAGTGAAGGCCTTTTTGCCCCCCTTAACATGCCCAAAAAGTCACCAAATTTTGCACCCTAGTCAGGCCTGGCGAAAAATTTGATATTTAAAGGTTTGCATTAATGGGCGTGGCAAAATGGCTCAACAGCGCCCCCTTGAAAACTTTGTGCCTCAAGCCCCACAATACGGTTTGACGTACATGCACGAAAATCGCTACACACCTGTATCATGGCACAACTTAAAGAAAAGTCTCTTGGAGCCATGGCCGAAACCGAACAGGATGTCGGCTATTTTGAATAAATTGTGTCATTTTGGCGAAATTTATGCCATTCCTTTGAGAATTAATTCAGCCCGAACCGTAACGTGCCCCCAGGTGTGTTATACATCAAAATGTGCGTCTCCATCCTGCGACTACACGCATTACTTTTCTCTTTCGAAAGTGTTACCGTGGCGACGCTAGACGCCAACAAGCGCACCCCCCTCATCTGATTGGTCCATATTTGATAGTTCTCCAAAAGTCATCAAATTTTGCATGCAAGCCAGGCCTGGTGATAAATTTGATATTTAATGGTTTGCATTAATGGGCGTGGCCTAACGGCTCAACAGCGCCCCCTAGAATACTTTTATCTGCCATAACTTTTGAATGGTTTGACATAGGAAGTCGTGGGTGGTGTCATGGGACTCTGTAATGAGTCCTTAAGCTTCGTTGGCCTGAATTAGCCCCGCCCCTTCTTCTGATTGGTTGTCCCTTTATTCTGTTATAACTTTTTAATGGTTTGACATAGGAAGTCGCGGGTGGTGTCATGGGACTCTGTCATGAGTCCTTAAGCTTCGTTGGCCTTAATTAGCCCCGCCCCTTCTTCTGATTGGTTGTCCCGATTTTCTGCTATAACTTTGGAATGGTTTGACATAGAGAGTCCCTCTTCCTGATTCAAACGTCTGCTGGCCCCGCCCCCCGACCAATCAGTGGCGAGTAGGGTGATGACGGCCCCGCCCCCGACCAATCAGTGGCGAGTAGGGTGATGACGGCCCCGCCCCCGACCAATCAGTGGCGAGTAGGGTGATGACGGCCCCGCCCCCGACCAATCAGTGGCGAGTAGGGTGATGACGGCCCCGCCCCCGACCAATCAGTGGCGAGTAGGGTGATGACGGCCCCGCCCCCCGACCAATCAGTGGCGAGTAGGGTGATGACGGCCCCGCCCCCCAACCAATCAGTGGCGAGTAGGGTGATGACGGCCCCGCCCCCCGACCAATCAGTGGCGAGTAAGGTGATGACGACCCGCTCCCCGACCAATCAGCTCCCTGTAATATGGTGACATCAGAAATAGACCCGTGCTCAGCCCGGTTAGAACCTCGGTAGAATGGTTACAGAAAAAGTAATAAAAATAGTAGTGTTTTACTAATATTTATACCTTACAAATATTTAAAAAATTAGGAAAAAAAATTTCCAGACATTTTATCGCTATGTTGGTCTCTCTTAAGGCAGTAAGTCGAAGTGAAAGGGATAGCTGAGACATAGCTCAGCCACAGCATTGTGGTCTTTGGTGCCAGAAGTTGAGAGTTCGAGCCTGGCGGTACCTATGATGACATTTTTTGTCAGCAATTTTTGTGTTTTTTTTACATCAAAATGTGCGTCTCTGTCCTGCGACGACACACATTACTTTTCTCTTTCAAAAGTGTTACCGTGGCGACGCTAGACGCGAAAAAGCACGCGTCCCCTTCATCTGATTGGTACATATTTGATAGTTCTCCAAAAGTCACCAAATTTTGCATGCAAGCCAGGCCTGGTGATACATTTGATATTTCATGGTTTGCATTAATGGGCGTGGCCTAACGGCTCAACAGCGCCCCCTAGAATACTTTTCTCTGCCATAACTTTTGAATGGTTTGACATAAAGAGTCGTGGGTGGTGTCATGGGACTCGGTATTGAGTCCTTGACCATAATTGGCCTGAATTAGCCCCGCCCCTTCTTCTGATTGGTTGTCCCGATTTTCTGCCATAACTTTTGAATGGTTTGACATAGAGAGTCGTGGGTGGTGTCATTTCTGATATGCTTATGGGGTCGGTGGACGTGAGTGCGAGGGCCCGTTCATCGCTGCTTGCAGCTTTAATTATTATTATTATTATTATTATTATTATTATTATTCTCGCCGGAAATAAATTGCCTTTTTGGAGGTCTTAAAATGCTCGAAAACTCACCAAATTTTGCACACGCTTCCAGAGTCGCGAAAAATTACGTATTTTATGGGCGACAGGCATGGGTCGAAAAGGATTAGGCTCTATAGCGCCACCTATTTTATGTTTTTCAACGAGCCCCACAATATGGTTTGACTTACAGCAATGACCTTTATGTGTCTATTATATCAGACAAAGTTCTACAAAAAAGTGTCTTGGACCCATGCTGTAAGTTACACAGGAAGTCCAGCATTTTGAACAGAAAATGTCATTTTTCATGAATTCTGGTCATTTCCAGGCCTCGTATTTTAACGAACTCCTCCTAGAGATTTTGTACAATCTATACACATGGCCGACGCTAAATTGTGAAGCTTTTAAGTTTTTACCAGAGGGCGTGACCGTAGTGATCCGGCGAAGTTTGAGGTCATTTTTAAGCCTCGCCATCAAACATCAATTGGCTGTAACTCAGCAATACATGATTTGATGTGGTTGAAAACGTATGTGCATGATTGTAGTCTGAGCCTGAAGACATCTATGGTGGAATATTCAGGATCGGTTGTAGCGCCACCTGTTGGCACCAGGAATTGTCATGTCTTCTAGTATGCATCCGTGCTCCAAGTGAGATCAGTTTATTGATCTCAAAGTTGGTCAGATAATAGGTAAGACATTGACGATGACTGACAGAGAAAACTGTAAGTTTGTGTCAAAGGGCGTGGCCGTTAGAGGTTGTCAAATTTCGGTGTCTCGCCATGAACATAAAAGTTGCTCATACTTTGTCCAATTTGACCCAAAATCTCTACATGTAATCAGGCTTCCGTTCTGAACAAGTGGATATGACAATCTTGGATTGAACTCCATAGCGCCACCTTTTGGTCAGGTATACTTTTTTCATCAAATTATGTGCTGTAATTACTGTTTCGTTCATCCAATCACAATGAAATCCACACATATTATTGTCATAAAGGCCTTATTGACTGTGTCACGTATCGTGGTCATAACTTGAACGAAATCGCAATTCTACGTCACTCTGGATTTCTGGTAAAATAATCATTAAAAATCACTGGTTTTGTCTTAGGACAATTAAATTTCAGATTCAGATACCTTTCGACAGGACTTAAAAATCATACACTGGAACATATATTTGGAAAAGTTTAACACTCACTTTTTTCAAAATATGAACTCATATATAAATAAATCATAACTTTGTCATGCCATGTCCAATTAACTTCAAACTTCGTAAAGATATTGTTTACTGTGATGTGAAAATATCCTGTTGATTTCATAAATGTATGTCCAACACCTGATTTTTAATGAATTTTTATGTTAAATCCATTGGACGTTGTTGCGCGCGCAGCGTGGTGACGTCACTTGCACATGCACTCGCGGTGGAGAAAGAGATCTCCAGGGTTTTCACACAAGCTTCACCTAATGTAAGTATTTTGTGTTATGTTCATGATTGTAGACTTAGTCTGAAGACATTATTGTCACCGATGTTTTTCGGCCGGTCGGCGCATGTCTGTTGGCTTTTTTTCTCCTCTCTACCCACCAGAGAGTAAGTAAATAAAACCCGTCTTTTTAAATTAAATTTTTATACAGAAAATAATTACAGTACATCTATTACACCATATTTCACAGCAGCTTTGTAATTATTTTATTATTTTTATTATTATCGCGCTTTCATCCACGATCTGGTCGGGAGCACGCAGCGCCGCGGCCACGCGCAGCCGAGAGAAGGGACGTCCCGATTTCAGACGCAAAATCTGCCTGCATTGGCCAGTTTAACAGAATCCTGGTGCAGGTCCAGAACCAGGGTCCCCCCAGACCCCGGTCCCCCCAGACCCAGACCCAGACCCCCCAGAACCAGTACCTGGTAGTGGTGCAGCTGCACACTCTCCCTCTTCAGACACCCGGCTCCCACGGTGCCGAGGCCGAAGCAGCCGGCCAGGAACTGCAGCCGGACGGAGGTGAGAAGAGACGAGGACTGGAAGCTGCAGCCGGTCCGGTCCGGGTTCTGGCTGCCGGTCCGGTCCAGGTTCTGGCCGCCCTTCTCCTCCATCCCCGAGATCAGAACCACCACCTGGTGCAGCGCCTCCAACCGCAGCTGCAACAGAGACCCCATCAGAACCAGGACCAAAGATAAGACCATTGGTAAGATGGAGAAGACCTTGGAGAAGTTGGAAGCTCGGCTTAGCGGGAATTGATCACAAATTCGTCTGATTGGAGTCGCCATTGATGAACCAGAGACTGAAGGCAGACGGAAAATTACTGAGTCTGTCTGTTCTTTAATATAATTGTTGATTCTATAATCTGGCCTTGACAGGTCGGTTTGGCCGATCGCTCTGGTCACAATCTCCCTGGTGGAATGTAAACAAGGTGACTCTGCCCCCACTAACCCTCCCCTCTCAGGAACACCTGTGGACCTGGATCAGAACTGACCGGGCCGTCTGATAACATCAAGGACATTGGCTGAGAGCAGCTCTGGGGGAAGGTTCATGGACTTACCGGTACACACACTTACTGATAACCACCTCCCTCAACTCAACGCCTTCCCCGCCCCCCCTCTTATCAGCCCCCCCAACGCAGTCTCCGGGTTTCGAGCGCCACAACGGCGATCACTTGGAAGTACTGTCCGGAGGGTCCGGTTCTCACCTCGGCCCGGTTCTGCTGCTGCTCCAGGGCCAGCACCGTGGCCTGCGGGCTGGTGGACATGTTCTCCTCGGGCTCCCTGAAGGCCGGCGTCAGGCCCGGCGTCAGGCCCGATGTCAGGCCCGGCGCCAGGCCCACGTCTCCGCTGACGAAGCTGACCGTGTTGTCGATGAGGGCGTGGACCCCCAGGGACGGGTTCTGGTCCCGGTCCCGGCTCAGGTCCAGGTCCGACTCCTCGTAGGACTGGGCCGAGCCGTAGCTCTGCTGGCGACTCAGCTTGGCCCGGAACCAGGACTCGGCCAGGGAGTCGGGGGAGCCGTGGAGGAGACCTGGGGGGAGAAGAACCACCAGAACCATCAGAACCAGGACCTGGAGGAGAAGAACCATCAGAACCAGGACCTGGAGGAGAAGAACCATCAGAACCAGGACCTGGAGAAGAACCATCTTTACGACATCGTGGCCACACGGCTTGGAGCAAAGGAAAACCCCCGTGGACACGAAGCTCAGCCAGGATTTGCATATGTGGCCCGTTGGTGATCAGGAACCACACTCTGATTGGACAAAACTCCTAGCTGCAGGAAGGAGCATGGACTTTCTGGGCGCAGCTATAAAAGAGAAGGCCCCCCTCTCTTTCCTGTCCCCTACAGGTCCAGGATCATGACCCTACAGGTCTGCTGTAGCACCAGGACCAGCCAAGGACCGCCCTCCTCCAGCCTCCACGTGAACGCCTTTGGACCGACCTGGACCTGAAGGAAGCCAAGCTGCCGTCCCCTCATCCAGCTGCTGTCTTCCCCTCAGGGGGCCGCAATCACTAACCCTAACCCCCCCTAACCCCCACAACCCTAACCCCACCACCCTAACCCTAACCCCCGTAACCCCACCACCCTAACCCTAACCCCCGTAACCCCACCACCCTAACCCTAACCCCCCTAACCCCACCACCCTAACCCTAATCCCCCGTAACCCCCCCCCCCCCCCCAACCCTAACCCCCCGTAACCCCACCACCCTAACCCTAACCCCCGTAACCCTAACCCCCACAACCCTAACCCCACCACCCTAACCCTAACCCCCCGTAACCCCACAACCCTAACCCCCACAACCCTAACCCTAATCCCCCGTAACCCCACCACCCTAACCCTAACCCCCGTAACCCTAACCCCCACAACCCTAACCCCACCACCCTAACCCTAACCCCCCGTAACCCCACAACCCTAACCCCCACAACCCTAACCCTAATCCCCAGTAACCCCACCACCCTAACCCTAATCCCCCGTAACCCCACAACCCTAACCCCCACAACCCTAACCCTAATCCCCAGTAACCCCACCACCCTAACCCCCCGTGACGGTGGTGTTACCTCTCTTCTTCTGAGAGAAGGCCAGGTCCAGGTCCACGTTCCTCCTAGCGCTCTGAAAGGAAGGAGAGGACACGGTCTAGTGTTGTGGGTGGAGTCTGAGGGTCTGAGGGTCTGAAGGTCTGAAGGGTCTGGTCTCTAAAGGGGGTCTGGTTCTGATTGGGGGGTCTGGTCTCTAAGGGGGTCTGGTCTCTAAAGGGGGGTCTGGTTCTGGTCTCTAAGGGGGGTCTGGTCTCTAAGGGTCTGGTCTCTAAGGGGGTCTGTTCTGATAGGGGGGTCTGGTTCTGGTCTCTAAGGGGGGTCTGGTCTCTAAGGGGGTCTGGTCTCTAAGGGGGGTCTGGTCTCTAAGGGGGTCTGGTCTCTAAGGGGGTCTGGTCTCTAAGGTCTGGTCTCTAAGGTCTGGTCTCTAAGGTCTGGTCTCTAAGGGGGGTCTGGTCTCTAAGGGGGTCTGGTCTCTAAGGTCTGGTCTCTAAGGTCTGGTCTCTAAGGTCTGGTCTCTAAGGTCTGGTCTCTAAGGTCTGGTCTCTAAGGGGGTCTGGTTCTGGTCTCTAAGGGGGTCTGTTCTGATAGGGGGGTCTGGTTCTGGTCTCTAAGGGGGTTCTGGTTCTGGTCTCTAAGGGGGTCTGGTCTCTAAGGGGGTCTGGTCTCTAAGGGGGTCTGGTCTCTAAGGGGGTCTGGTCTCTAAGGGGGTCTGGTCTCTAAGGGGTTCTGGTCTCTAAGGGGGTCTGGTCTCTAAGGGGGTCTGGTCTCTAAGGGGGTCTGGTCTCTAAGGGGGGTCTGGTTCTGGTCTCTAAGGGGGGTCTGGTTCTGGTCTCTAAGGGGGGTCTGGTTCTGGTCTCTAAGGGGGGTCTGGTTCTGGTCTCTAAAGGGGTCTGGTCTCTAAAGGGGGTCTGGTCTCTAAGGGGGTCTGGTTCTGGTCTCTAAGGGGGTCTGGTTCTGGTCTCTAAAGGGGGTCTGGTCTCTAAGGGGGTCTGGTCTCTAAGGGGGTCTGGTTCTGGTCTCTAAGGGGGTCTGGTCTCTAAAGGGGTCTGGTCTCTAAGGGGGTCTGGTCTCTAAGGGGGTCTGGTCTCTAAGGGGGTCTGGTTCTGGTCTCTAAGGGGGTCTGGTTCTGGTCTCTAAGGGGGTCTGGTCTCTAAAGGGGTCTGGTCTCTAAGGGGGTCTGGTCTCTAAGGGGGTCTGGTCTCTAAAGGGGGTCTGGTCTCTAAGGGGGTCTGGTTCTGGTCTCTAAGGGGGTCTGGTCTCTAAGGGGGTCTGGTCTCTAAGGGGGTCTGGTCTCTAAGGGGGTCTGTTCTCTAAGGGGGTCTGGTTCTGGTCTCTAAGGGGGTCTGGTCTCTAAGGGGGTCTGGTCTCTAAGGGGTCTGGTCTCTTAAGGGGGTCTGTTCTCTAAGGGGGTCTGGTCTCTAAGGGGTTCTGGTCTCTAAGGGGTTCTGGTCTCTAAGGGGGTCTGTTCTGATAGGGGGGTCTGGTTCTGGTCTCTCCACCTACCAGACTACATCCCTCCTCGTCCGACTCCGGCTTGCGACAGGTCCGACTCGCTCCTGGATTTCATCATCAACCGGAAACTCTGGACGGAGCGGCTCTCGGTGCTCAGACTCTCACTCCTGGAACAAAAACGGATCATGGGTAGTTGATGGAGTGAAGGATCATGGGTAATGTAGTATATGGGCCAAATCCACAAAAGGATTGCGCGGCTTTTGCGGCCGCTAAACCGGTGCAAATGAGACAAAAAGAGAGCGTCTAATTCACAAAGCCCCCGCAAAGAGCGAATTGCTCCACAGACTGCGCTGCCAAGCAAATAGTGTCATGGTGCGCCTGTGCCATTTGCATGCATGTAAATTAGGTAATATTCATACATTCGGCGCAAAATTGCCCCCTTTCTATGCAAATAAGCCTCATTGCAAAAAACGTCTTATTCACAAAGGCCAGCGCTATTTGCCACACGCAAAAATAGTCTTTGGAAGCGTGTATTAACTGCTGCAAACTCACTCCTCACTCCCCATCTCTCTGTTTCTCTCTCTCTTCAATATCATTCAAGCCTGTGTGATACTGAATGATATTAAGGGTGAAATCTACAGTCAGACATGACTGTAGACAATCAGATAAAGTGGGGTTGTGGACTTATCTCGGATTTAAAAATAAAAGTAACAGGACGGAGTTCAGGATTCATCCATACATAAGGGGCTGCTTTATTACAAACAATTCCACCATATAAACATATAAATCTAGAATGTGTGTGTTTAACAGCTGACCTGTAGGTGTGTGTAGCAAAACACAGAACATGAATTACCGTCAGATCCTGATCTGATCCCGATCCGGTGTTAATGAAGTTACCGGTGCTGTGCCTTGTGCGTAAATGCGCACAGCCTCTTAACATTTGACATTTCATTAGCTTATGTCATACATGCGAAATACTAGAGAAGTACAAATACGTGAAAGTTGAGGCTGTTGTGCTCTCTGCAGTTTTCATTATGGACCAATCTGTGTGCTGAAATATGGAGAACACTGGAAACAGCTCCGCTACTCAGACAAGGGAAAACTGCACTCAGCTGTAGAACTTTATGGGCGTGTTTGCGCCGGCATATCATTAGAGCAAAATCTTTTGTGAATAGGACCTTAAAGCGGGGCAAATTGCAGGCGCAAATGCGGCGCAATTCACAGCGCTATTTGCGGGCGCAATCTGTTGTTTGTGGATTTGGCCCTGAGTGTCTCTTTGCAGGAACAGGAACAGTTGTGGCTCTGACTCCTGCTCTCCTGTGTCCTGAGGGATCATGGGTAATGTAGTGTATGTTAGTGATGCACCGAAATGAAAATTTGTGGCCGAAACCGAAACCGAACATAATAATAAACACTTTTCCGAATACCGAACATGGTTCTTCAGCAGTTTTTCATTTATTTTGCCAATTTTTTCACCATTGCATAAATCAAATACATTTGATTTAGGCTTTTCAAAGAAAAAAATATTTTACAAAATTACAAGGTAGAAAATATTTATTGAACATAAAAAAATGATTTTTTTTTAATTTCCCAGCATTATGTTGTTTTGGTTCCACCTCCTGGTGAATGTTGGTAAAATTCTTATGTGGTTACTTTTTGGTTGGCCAACGATTTATGTTTGTGGTGCAACAGTTACGGAGCGGCCAGTCTATTTCCTTATTTTACAACGCCGTTATTAATTGTTCGGTTTTTTTCCCACTTATTCCACCGAACACCGAAAGTGTTTTTTTTGCCATTTTCGGCCGAACAATTTCGGTTACCGAACAATCGGTGCATCACTAGTGTATGTGTCTCTTTGCAGTGACAGGAACCAGTGGTGGCTCTGACTCCTGCTCTCCTGTGTCCTGAGGGATCATGGGTAGTTGGAGTGAAGGATCATGGGTAGTTGATGGAGTGAAGGATCATGGGTAGATGACGGAGTGAAGGATCATGGGTAATGTAGTGTGTGTGTCTCTTTGCACTAACAGGAACCAGTGGTGGCTCTGACTCCCGGTCTCCAGGACAGGAACGTCCTGAAACTACAGGTGAGTTTCTCACCTGGTCATGAAGCTCAGACTGTCCTGCGTTCCTGCCGTGGTCTGGACCAGACCCTCGTCCTGGTTCTGGTTCTGCTTGGTGGGCTCCCCCAGAACCGGGCTGACCCCCAGAACCAGCAGGGCGCAGCGGTGGATCACCGAGTTACAGGCGGCCGTGTAGAGATCCTGGCCCTCGGGGAGGGAGGAGCTGCCCCGCCGGGCCTCCTGGGGGGGCGGGGAGTCCTCCTCCACCCGGGAGGCCGGTCCAGAACCCAGACCAGGACCCAGACCAGGACCCAGACCTGGACCCAGACCTGAACCCAGGCCCGTGCTGCTGGCCCGCTCACGGTCCCGGCTACGGGCCACTTCCCGCGCTGACAGGAAACATTGAAAGATTTCTGTTACACACACACACACACACACACACACACACACACACACACACACACACACACACACACACACACACACACACACAGGAAGCAGTTAGCAGCAGCAGCATCACCACAAACTCCAAACTAATGCAGAACTTCAGATTTTCCTTATGTTAACGATGAATCCTAATAATAATAATAATAATAATAATTAAAGCTGCAAGCAGCGATGAACGGGCCCTGGCCGACTTCCTGTTGGGTTTGGGCCATGGCGCCAAGAGACTTTTCTTTAAGTTGTGACATGATAAAGGTGTGTCGTGATTTTCGTGCATGTACATCAAACCGTATCGTGGGGCTTGAGGCACAAAGTTTTCTAGGGGGCGCTGTTGAGCCGTTAGGCCACGCCCATTAATACAAACGATTAAATATCACATTTTTCAACAGGCCTGGCTTGGTGCAGAATTTGGTGACTTTTAGGGCACGTTTAGGGGGAAAAAAGGCCCTCCTTTCATCGGAAGAAAAATTAGGAAAACAAGGAAAATAACAAAAATTTCTACTGATACAATAGAGCCTTCGCACTGTCAGTGCTCGGGCCCTAATAATCAATTTTATTTAAAGAGCGCTTTTAAAAGACCTCAAAGACGCTTCACAGACACAAAGATAAACATCGAGATCAAGAAAATTTAAATTAAAAACAGGATAAAAAAAGAGAAGAGATAAAAGATAAGAAACAAATCACCCATTAAACTAACACCAACTTCAGCCTTCCAGCTTCGGATCACTGAGCATTTATAATAATAATAATAATAATAATAATAATAATAATAATAATAATAATAATAATAATAATAATAATAATAATAATAAATATATATATATATATATATCTGCGCCAGAGGCTCCTCCTCCACAGCTATGCCATAGCAATGGAGGAAGAGTGCAGGATAACAATAGTTCCTCTGGCTGTGCCAGAGGAACTATTGTTATCCTGCGTGTTTATTATTCATTTTCCGGACAGATTCGGTTCGCTACTCCTCCTACAGATTTCAGAGGACCCAGACAAATCATATATCAAAACGAGTGTCTCAATCGGGAATAGTGTGCTATGATTTTGTTGTTGAAATTCCCATTTTTCCCAAAGTTATTCCCAAAAAAAACGCCAAAAAACCCCATTCAAAGCGGATGGGAAAATGTCGAAAAAAAAGCCAAAATTCACCTTTTTTCTGAGTCACGTAACTTTCTCATACTTGCACGTAGAAATGTCATTCAAACTCAAAGGAGGAGGAAAACTTCTCTTCTCTCTCCAAACCCTGAACAGTTTTTTCCTAAGATGTAAACTTTTCAAGATATGAGCACTCAAGCGAGGACTGGAAATCACTTTTTTGTCAAATCTAGAGTGCGGTTGTCAGTTGCTAGAGTGGGAGAAAGAGTAAAAAATAACCTGAATTTTTATTTGTTAATGGAGCTCACGGCCAAACCGCAAAAAGGAGACCAATAATTTCTGGTCAGAATGTAGACATAGGTGTTGGGATTCATAAAATGTGACTTTGACAGGCGGAGTATGCACAAAATTTAAACTCGGGGGGGATAAAGCGGCGCCAATTCCTGCCTCGGTCTCCATTGGCTGTAATGTAATCAAAAGTTTTCTTCAAATAATCTCACTTTGTTTTCACACTGCCGTTACTAACGCATTTTAAGGAATATCTGAATAAAATCAAGATTGTCAGAATCTGCCGAGTTCTGTGTCTCTCACGATGTTTCCGTTTTTTCTGGAAGGAGCTACGGTTTTCTCACAAATCGTGTTATTTGAGAACTTGTCACAAGGCAAAATCTGGGGTTTTCTCACAGCCAACCCGGAACCTTCCTCATGTCGAGGTTCTTGTTGCCGGGGCAACCAGAATTCAGCTGCTGAGTCATTCAGCCAGGACTGGTCACATGACCCAGTCAGTACAGACTTCATATACTTTAACCTGGAAAATGGAGAAATCTGAACCCTGACCTTTTGACCTTAGATGATCCCCAGTCCTGCTGGGAACCGGTTCATGGGATATATATATATATATATATATATATATATATATATATATATATATATATTATATATACAAATTAGCCCCGCCCCTTCTTCTGATTGGTTGATATGTTATAGTCCGATAACTTTTGAATGGTTTGACATAGAGAATCCTGTGTGGTGTCATCAGACTTAGTTTTGAGTCCTTCACCTTTATTGCTGAAAAATGCAATAATGTACACAAATGGGGAGCAGCCCGCCGTGGCACTCTCGATATTTCTGAGAGGAAATTGTCTAGTTATTATTATTATAATTATTATAATCACTGAGCATGCTCAGTAGGATCACACTCCTTTGAATGGGAAGTTTACCGTTTTAAACGTTGTGGTTATTGTTCATTTATTTATTTTTCTCCTCTCGCCGCACAAATTGATGTCTGCAATTATTTTATTTTTTAAAGACCCATTACACATTCTGAGACTCATATACAAAAGTTCATTGTTGTTATTAATTATTATTATGATTATGATTATGATTATTATTACTATTATTTCTATTACTACCATTATTACCATTATTATTATTATTATTATTATTATTATTATTACAAGGAAGTTTGAGCTTATTGTTTTATTCTAAAGTACAATAAAGAGTTGAGGAATTGTGGGATATTTGAGTCCTAAAGCGCAGAACTGCAGTGTGACTCCAGCCAGGAAGACTTTAGTCCCCTTTAGTCAAAGCCGAGCTCACTCAAAGCAAAACAAGCGTTTGGTTTTTGTGTTGTTAGTTTATAATTTAGATTAATTTAGATTCCACTCACTTCCTGCCGTCATGACCTCGTGCTCCCGGTCCTCCTCCTCGTCCTCGTGGTCCTGGTGACCGTCCTCCCTCTCGCGGTCGGCTCGCTCCTCCAGCTCCGCCTCCTCGTCGATGGTGCGGGTGAACGAGGTTTCCTGGGGGTCCAGGTCCAGGGAGTCCTGGTTGTCTGAGATCTGAACCAAATATTAGGGAGGAGCTCAGATCAGATCTGACTCAGAACCAAACAATCATGGACCCCTTTTCCACCAAGCTGGTTCCAGGGCTGGTTCTGGGCTAGAGCCAGACTTAGCACCAGTTCTTTGGTTTTACACAGCCTAAGCACCGGCTCCTGGCTCTCAAAACTGGTGCTACAGGAGAACCAGGTCTTTGCAGGTCTAGGAAAAGAACCACGTTACGTCGGGGGCTACGTCCCTTACGTCAGGGGCTGGGGAAAGGGGTTACTGAACAACCAAAGCAAAGTAAACACGGAAGAGCGCCGTTTTTAAACAACGGAGCGTTGAAGACGGCGGTTAAGTTAGCAGACTCTTCTATTATTACATCCATTTATTTAATAATGGCAAAATTTTATCTACGTGAGATTATTATAGTGTTAATAGCTGAATGAGTCAAACAGTGTTAGTGCGTTTGCGGGCTAGTTTTTCAAACCATCGCTGCTCCAGTTCAGTTCCACCAGCATAAAGTGTGCGACGCCAGCTGCTACGGTTTTCAGCCGTCCTTTCCCAGCTAGATGTATCGACATTTAACGCTTTCATATCGTGTTTCGCGACATCCTTGAAGCGAAGAAGTGGACGTCCTCTCCTTCGCACGCCCTCACAAAGCTGGCCGTAGAGGATGCACTTGGGCAGCCGGTGGTCTGGCATTCTGTGCAGGTGACCGAGCCAACGGAGCCTCCTTTGTGGTGACTGAATTTGGCGCTAGTTGTACCGGGAAATGGTGACGTAGACAGACGTCTGCAGTAACGTGATGACGTGGCTCTCTAGCCAGCTGCTGGCCAGCACCAGCTTGTGTAAAAGCAAACGGTTCTCAACCGGTTCTTACTTAAAACCAACCGCGAACCGGCTCTAGCACCAGCCCTGGAACCAGCTTGGTGTAAAAGGGGTAATGGAGGAGCTCAGATCTGACCCAGAACCAAACATCAGCTTTCAGCACCTTTATGTTCATCGGATTCTGTTCTCGTTCTTAGAATCAGATCTGAAAAACATGTTCAGAAATGATGGTAATGGAGCGGGCGCTGGTGAGCCAACATGGTGTAAGACGCTTTTCCTGGAGCTCCGGTGGAACCGTACTAAAGTTAAATATATAAAGCGCTTTTTAACTGGAGTAAAGACAAATGAGCAAAAAATCTACATAAATGGCGAACAAGCTACGGAGATTCAAATATGACGGCCCCCCCGGCAATGCAGCTCCAGGATCCAGCTCCACCGCAGCTAAGCTAAGTTACTGAAAGAGGTTTCTGCAAATGGATAAGAACCCACGAGTGGACCGGTCACATCTCAGCCGGGCTCCAAGGAAACCTGGAGGAAGACCGCGGGTAATAATAGCCAAAATGCATTATTACCAAGATTGTGCAGACATTTTAAAGCGCGTGATGACGTCAAGACGACCAGGCCCTATTAGTATAAAGTTAGAAAGTTAACTTGGCGAGCCAGCTAGGCTGTCGTCCCGTTTAACGTTCCCCCGGGCCGAGCTTGTTTACCGGCTGTCGTACTGGAGGAACATAGTTGTGCTTATCGTCCATCGTTGTTTGTGACGCTGTAATTCCCCCGGCCCACACTCCCTGACTGAGCTGTAATTCCCCCGGCCAACACTCCCTGCTGAGCTTTGACTGGACGTTACTCACCCGTCTCTCCCGCGAGGACGACCTGGTCTGGATGAAGTCCATGTTCTTACAGGCCAGCAGACGGTTCCGGACTTTATAGACGCTGCGATAAACCTCGGCCAGGGCCTTGGAGGGCTGGTACCTGCTGGAGAAATCAGACATGCGTGGTGTAGTTCTGCTGCAGGGCTGAGGGAGAGCAGGGCTGAGGGGGGTGCAGGGTTAGGGTGAGGGTGAGAGGGTGAGGGTTCTGCTGCAGGGCTGAGGGGGTTGGGGTTAGGGTTAGGGTTAGGGTGAGAGGGTGAGGGTTAGGGTGAGAGGGTGAGGGTTCTGCTGCAGGGCTGAGGGGGGTGCAGGGTTAGGGTTAGGGTGAGAGGGTGAGGGTTCTGCTGCAGGGCTGAGGGGGGTGCAGGGTTAGGGTTAGGGTGAGAGGGTGAGGGTTCTGCTGCAGGGCTGAGGGGGTTAGGGTTAGGGTTAGGGTGAGAGGGTGAGGGTTAGGGTGAGAGGGTGAGGGTTCTGCTGCAGGGCTGAGGGGGGTGCAGGGTTAGGGTTAGGGTGAGAGGGTGAGGGTTCTGCTGCAGGGCTGAGGGGGTTAGGGTGCTGGACTCCCCTCCCCGTGGGTTAGGGTTAGGGTTGTGGTTGAGGTTAGGGTTAGAGGGTTAGGGTGAGGGTGAGAGGGTGAGGGTTCTGCTGCAGGGCTGAGGGGGTTAGGGTTAGTTAGGGGTAAGGGGTTGTGCAGGTGCTGGACTGCCCTCTCCGGGGGTTAAGGGTTTCAGGGCTAGGGTTAGGTTAAGGTTAGGGTTAGGGTTGTACTGGACTCCCCTCTCTGTGGGTTAAGGTGAGTGAGAGGGTGAGGGTTGTTAAGGTTAGGGTGAGAGGGTGAGGGTGAAGGTGAGAGGGTGAGGGCTGTGCTGGACTCACCTCCCCTCCCCGTGGTTAGGGTTGTGGTTTTGGTTAGGGTTAGGAGGGTGAGGGTTGTTAGGGTGAGAGTCTGAGGGTGAGGGTTGTTAGGGTTAGGGTGAGAGGGTGAGTGAGAGGGTGAGGGTTCTGCTGGACTCACCTCCCCTCCCCTTGGTTAGGGTTGTGGTTGTGGTTAGGAGGGTGAGTCTGAGGGTGAGGGTTGTTAGGGTGAGAGGGTTAGGGTGAGGGTGAGAGGGTGAGGGCTGTACTGGACTCACCTCCCCTCCCCGCCGGCCTCCCCCAGCAGCCCCGTGTGCTTCAGCAGGGCGGCCAGGACGAACCGGGACACCGTGTCCAGCAGGGCCTCGTTGCTGAGGGACGCGTTGTCCCAGTCTGCAACGGGAGAGACGTCAGTGGGGGATTCTGGGTAATCTACGGGGGTTCTGGGTAATCTACGGGGGTTCTGGGTAATCTACGGGGTTCTGGGTAATCTACGGGGGTTCTGGGTAATCTACGGGGGTTCTGGGTAATCTATGGGGGTTCTGGGTAATCTACGGGGGTTCTGGGTAATCTAGGGGGTTCTGGGTAATCTAGGGGGTTCTGGGTAATCTAGGGGGTTCTGGGTAATCTACGGGGGTTCTGGGTAATCTACGGGGGTTCTGGGTAATCTAGGGGGTTCTGGGTAATCTAGGGGGTTCTGGGTAATCTAGGGGGTTCTGGGTAATCTAGGGGGTTCTGGGTAATCTACGGGGGTTCTGGGTAATCTAGGGGGTTCTGGGTAATCTAGGGGGTTCTGGGTAATCTAGGGGGTTCTGGGTAATCTACGGGGGTTCTGGGTAATCTAGGGGGTTCTGGGTAATCTACGGGGGTTCTGGGTAATCTAGGGGGTTCTGGGTAATCTACGGGGGTTCTGGGTAATCTACGGGGGTTCTGGGTAATCTAGGGGGTTCTGGGTAATCTAGGGGGTTCTGGGTAATCTAGGGGGTTCTGGGTAATCTAGGGGGTTCTGGGTAATTTACCAGACAGGGGTTCTGGGTAATCTAGGGGGTTCTGGGTAATCTAGGGGGTTCTGGGTAATTTACCAGACAGGGGTTCTGGGTAATCTATGGGGTTCTGGGTAATCTAGGGGGTTCTGGGTAATTTACCAGACAGGGGTTCTGGGTAATCTAGGAGATGGGTCTGAGGTTAATCAACCTTTTTGATGAATTTGTCTTTATGAAACTATGAAGAATCAGAATCAGAATGAGCTCAGAGAAGAGACTGCTGGGTTTTTCACATCCTTATCACTGTTAACAGAAGTCACAGGACAGGCCACTCCCTGAGGGTACTCAGGGGGGTCGTCTGCTCTGTTAACAGTTGACTATTGTGCAGTTGGACAGATCTGTCCAAGACTTCCTGTTGTCCAGAAGGGGCCCCATTTGACCCCTTTGACCTTTTGTGTTTTTTTAAAGACTTTAAGCTAAAGATGTTTGTTGCTCTGCACACCACAGATTAGTTGCTTATTAACTGAAAAGTCATAGGTGTGACCTTTTTAACCATCATCTGATTCCATGTCTGTTCTCCATCTGTTCATTGTCCATTATCTATACACTGACAGTCCAAATATGGTGATTCCTGTCACCCTTTCCTCAAATAAAAGCGTCCTGCAGAAGCAGCAAGTTGAGAGAAGACCTGACGAGTTCTCAGAGGAGGGCCGTGTTGCCCTGAAGCTCCTCAGACTTCTCTCCAAAGCTTCTGCAGAAGCGCCTTAAAGATCAACCAACAGTCTCTATGTCTTTCCTAAGTTATGTATGTTGATTTAGGAACCTAACATTTGGTGCCGAAACCCGGGATTTCTCGAGCTGTGACGATTGGGGCGGCGTAGATTCAACAGGCCATCTAAAATCTGTTGACAGCGTTTCCGACTTCAGGGAACGGGCCCAGATTTGGTCTGCGCTGTTCCGGGAGTCCAGGTGACGACGAGATCCCGAGCCAGGGAAGGCAGTAGGAGACTGGTGAGACCTCTTTTTAGTGAAATTCTGTGTATACTAACCAGAGGGTTAGCGAAAAAGGTGTTTTGGCGGCGGGTCGGGGACCCGATTTTTTGAAGTCAGGGGACTTTTAAAAATACTAGTCTAGAGCAGTGCGTAAGACCAACATCTAACTCAGTCGAGGACCGGCTTTAAAGTCAGGGGACTTTTTAAAGTACAGAATAACGAGAAGAGGTTTCTATCGGAATGTTTTTTAATGGTTTTGTTTCATGTTTGTCTACTGTTTGTCTTGTCTGATGTTTATGACAGGAAACTGTCGATGTTCAATGAGGGGTTTCCAAAATTGAGACGCATACATTTAAATTGTTCACTAAAAGATCAGGCTAAAACCAAACTGTAAAAAAAAGGAAACTTGTGTCCTGAAAGAAACTTAAGAAAGAAAATAACTGGCTAAAAATAGCAGAGGCGTGGTTAAGCTGAAACTTATGCCTAAATAATTTCTAAAAGATGCTTAGCTGGTATGGGAGACTTCCCTCAAACTTTAGATGAAGAAAAATGGAGACAAAATCTTGCAAAATAATACACGTAACTTAAAAAGAAGAAGATTGACTAATTTAAGACTAAAAGAAAAAAACTGATTAAATGTTGAAAAGGGGACAAGGTTTAGCAAGAAAGAAAAAACAAGAAAGTTGCAGGTTGTGTTTTGGATGCAGTGGAGTGAGGCTGTTCATGAGACTACTGTCATTTGCATGTAACAACGGGGGAAATGACCCGACCTTTGCTCACGGCGTAGTCCTGCATGTTGACCCACAGGCTGCTGGACGGTTCCTTGGTGGAACCCAGAGACAGGTCCACCAGGACAACCAGGTCCGGACGTAGAGGACGCAGAGGACGTAGTGGACAGTCCAGCGGTTTCTGCTCCTCGTTCCCCGACAGAGCCGTCTCCAGCAGGACGCTGACGCAGGAGTCTGGGGACAGGGGGGACAGGTGAGACAGGTGAGACAGGTGAGGTTAGAGGGGGACAGGTGAGACAGGTGAGACAGGTGAGGTTAGAGGGGGACAGGTGAGACAGGTGAGACAGGTGAGACAGGTGAGGTTAGAGGGGGACAGGTGAGACAGGTGAGACAGGGAGGACAGGTGAGACAGGTGAGACAGGTGAGACAGGTGAGACAGGGAGACAGGGGAGCTGTTACTCCACCTCCTCCACCTCCACCCACCGAGCTGCGGGACGTCCGTCTCCAGGCCGTTGCTGAACAGCGGCGTCTTCAGCCAGTACTCGGTGTCCGTCTCCTCGGGGGACGTGGGGTCTCCCTGCAGCATCCCCCCCAGACACCGTCCCACCAGCAGCGCCACCGTCCTCTCCAGGTCCACCAGCCACACCCAGGGCAGCGCGGGGGCGGGCAGGGACGGGGACGGCCCTGTCCCTGGCCCCGACGGCGGCTCCATGAAGTCGGACATCCCTGGGGGTGGAGAGGATCACTGTTAGCAGTTAGCAGTTAGCGGTTAGCACCCGTTAGCAGCCACCACAACAAGCACTTAAACACGTGGTGTTTTCTTGATTTACCATAAAATTCAGAATCCAATTTAAAATGTTATTACTTGCGTATAAAGCCCAAAACGGCTTAGCTCTGCATTATTATTAGACCTGATAGAGCCTTATGTTCCTGGCAGAGCTCTCCGCTCTCAGAGTGCAGGTTTACTCGTAGTTCCTAGAGTATCTAAATGTAGATTTGGAGGGCGGGCGTTCTGCTATCAGGCACCATTACTATGGAACCAACTTCCAATCTGGGTTAAGGAGGCTGACACCACCTCCACCTTTAAAACTAAACTTAAAACCTTTCTGTTTAGTAAAGCCTATAGTTAGTGTTTAGGGTGTCTGGGGGGTCTACTGTACCGGTCTCCTCACCGTGCAGCGGCCACCGCAGCCCCTGGTCCTCCAGCGGTGAGGGGGTTGGTTTTGGGGGTCATGGGGGGGTTAGGGGGGTCCAGGGGGTCTAGGTGGGTGTTGGGGGGGTGGTGTACTGGTCATGTGACCCATTACTCACCGTGCAGAGGCCACCGCAGCTCCTGGTCCTCCAGCGGTGAGGGGGTTGGTTTTGGGGGTCATGGGGGGGTTAGGGGGGTCCAGGGGGTCTGGGTGGGGTTGGGGTTGGTTTTGGGGGTCATGGGGGGGTTAGGGGGGTCCAGGGGGTCTGGGTGGGGTTGGGGTTGGTTTTGGGGGTCATGGGGGGGTTAGGGGGGTCCAGGGGGTCTAGGTGGGTGTTGGGGGGGTGGTGTACCGGTCATGTGACCCATTACTCACCGTGCAGAGGCCACCGCAGCTCCTGGTCCTCCAGCGGCCCGGCGGCCGGCAGCAGCCGGTTCAGACGGTCCAGGGGGGGCAGCAGGTCCAGCAGCTGGACCAGCAGGGGCCGGGCCACCGACACCGGCAGCAGCAGCAGAGCCGTGCAGATCTGGCACAGCATGGAGCCGGCGGCAGAGAGGAAGATCACGTCTGGAACCAGAACCAGATCAGAACCATCAGAACCAGAACCAGGTTAGAACCAGAACCAGATCAGAACCAGGTTAGAACCAGAACCAGATCAGAACCAGGTTAGAACCAGCACCAGATCAGAACCGGGTTAGAACCAGAATGGCAAATGTCAGACGGGGAATTTGACTCCGGTCAACACCGTTAGCGACCGTTATTCACGGCGCCATCTTGGAGGATTATTCTGGGATGGAGGAGGAAAAAGTATCGGCCTGAATATCAGACGGTTTCTGTTGTTAGGGTTGTTAAGGTTAGGGTTGTTAAGGTTAGGGTTGTTAAGGTTAGGGTTGTTAAGGTTAGGGTTGTTAAGGTTAGGGTTGTTAAGGTTAGGGTTGTTAAGGTTAGGGTTGTTAAGGTTAGGGTTGTTAAGGTTAGGGTTGTTAAGGTTAGGGTTGTTAAGGTTAGGGTTGTTAAGGTTAGGGTTGTTAAGGTTAGGGTTGTTAAGGTTAGGGTTGTTAAGGTTAGGGTTGTTAAGGTTAGGGTTGTTAAGGTTAGGGTTGTGGTGTTAGGGTTAGAAGAAGATCAGAATCAGAATCAGAAAAAGCTTTATTTCCAGGTCAGACATAAATCAGACGAGAGAACTTGACTCCGGTTCACACCGATGGCTCCGTTAATACGGACGCCATTTTTAGAGGAAGGATGACACTGAAAACGACATCATAAGCTTATGGGTATATGGGAGGGGCAGGTCGGGGGGGGGGGGGGGGGGGGTCTGTATAGTTCTGATCCAGGAGTCCTGGGGGGGTTAGGGTTAGGGTTAGGGTTAGGGTCTGGGGGGGTCTGGGGGTCTGGGGGGGTCTGGGTCTGATCCAGGAGTCCTGGGGGGTTAGTGTTGTTTTCATCCAGCTCTAACAGCAGACGGACAGAAACTCCTCACCTTGCAGCTTCTCCCTGATGCTTCCGTTCCAGGAACTCTCCTGGATCAGCGCCGCCGAGCGGGAGAAGATGTCGGTGGCGTGAGGAAGAAGAAGCTGCAGGTGTTTGTGCAGCAACGCCACGCTGCTGGAGTTCTGCAATAAACACAATTAATACAACATTTACTAAAGTAAACTGTGCAGCAACGCCACGCTGCTGGAGTTCTGCAATAAACACAAGAAATACAACATTTACTAAAGTAAAGTGTGCAGCAACGCCACGCTGCTGGAGTTCTGCAATAAATACAATAAATACAATAAATACAACATTTACTAAAGTAAACTGTGCAGCAACGCCACGCTGCTGGAGTTCTGCAATAAATACAATAAATACAACATTTACTAAAGTAAAGTGTGCAGCAACGCCACGCTGCTGGAGTTCTGCAATAAATACAATAAATACAACATTTACTAAAGTAAACTGTGCAGCAACGCCACGCTGCTGGAGTTCTGCAATAAATACAAGAAATACAATAAATACAACATTTACTAAAGTAAACTGATTTAAAGCCACGGCAGCAGCTGGATACAGATAAAACTAAGTTGTTTACTACGACAGCTGACATGTTTACGTCTCGCCGCCGCCGCAGCAGCTCTGATGCTTCTGAGACTACAGTAGTCTAACCCGGACTCTGGGGGGTCCAGGTTAGACCGGTCTGGGGTCCTGGTACCGGTCTAGACCGGGTCTTACCTCTGCAGCAGCGTTGATGTGGCAGTAGGCCAGCAGCTGCTTCTGCAGGTATCTAACTGTCTCTAACCCGGACTCTGGGGGTCTGGGGGGTCTGGGGGACCAGGTTAGACCGGTCAGGGGGGTCTGGGGGGTCTGGTTAGACACGGGTCTTACCTCTGCAGCAGCGTTGATGTGGCAGTAGGCCAGCAGCTGCTTCTGCAGCGAGCAGAGCAGCTGGTGCAGGTGAGCCGGCTGGCTGCTGTCGGAGGACGACGAGTCCTGCAGGAGCTTATCACTGTTCTTCTCCAGCTCCCCGAACGCCTGGTCCTGCAGGGGGGACAAGAGACCACATCAGACCAGGACCTGGACCTAGACCTGGACCAGGACCTGGACCTGGACCAGGACCAGGACCAGGACCAGGACCAGGGGCCTCATTTATGAGGTGTAGAATTCAAACTAAAAGTGCACGTAAACCCAAAAGCCGAAAATGGCGGGTGCACAAAAAAATCCGGATTTATAAAACCGTGTGCACGCAATGTTCTCTTTATAAATCACAGTCAGTTGGAAGGCTGAAGGTGAATTCTCCTCATATCCCGCCCTCTACACGCCCACTTTATACCATTGTTGGGCGTCGCCCACGTGAACTCTGGACTTATAAATGTGTATGAACATTTCGTGAATGTGTATATTTGAAACTTTGAAACTGCTCAGCTGAAAACCGGCTGCAATGTGCCTCCTGGTGATCTCGGCCGAGATAGTCCGTTTACGACCCCCACGGCCTAGCTCGAGATAGTAAGTTTACGACACCTAGGAGGGGGGCCAGGCGCAGTATAGCCCCCACAAACCCAGCAGGGTTCCTGCCAGACCTGGAGGAACAAAGGAAAAGACAACGCAAAGGGACCAGGAACAGACTCCCTGGGGTGACGACACCAGGGGGGGTTCAGACTAAATGGAGCCCAGGAAGCGAGCCCTGAAGGGGGGGACTGTCCCTCTCAGTAAAACCGCCCCAAGCCCAAAAGCGGGAAGCACCCAATCACTTGCCAGGGGCTGGTGACATCACGCAGCCCGCGGAACTCAAAAGCTCCCTTCCTGCCCAGTGCTCACGCTCTCCCTCAGCCAGCGGACCGGACAAGACGTGCCTGCCGACCGAGGCAGCCACGGCCGCATCTACCCATTTTATTCCTGAGCGCTGCGACGAGACGGGGGGGGGAGCCGCTTCGAGCCTGGAGTGTCCGGCGGAGCGTAAGACCCGTTACCACGGAGCGCACTGCGCTCCCAAGTTTCTCTCCTTTCTAATTTCTCTCTCCGCTCTAAGTTCTCTCCCGAGGAGGGCCTGATCCTCCGGTCAGCCTGCCAGCTCAGCCCGAGGAGCACCCAGCCACCTGTGTCCGTGAGGCCCACGCGCTCATCAGCCCGGACGGGAGCCCGCACGTCCGACGAGTGGACCGGATCCCCGCGCGCACCGAGACGCCGTGATAGGCTCCGTTGACCAGGGCGGGATCGCCCGGCTGCTGCACCCCTGTCTTTTTATTTCTTCAGAGTCGAAGGAGAAGAGAGAGAGACGAGAGACTGCTTGGACTGAAAGCCGAGAGGAACGAGGCCGCATCGGACTGGAACCCCCGACAGAACCCGCAGCCCAGATGCAGAATCCAGAGGAGACGTGAGGCTGTGTTTGGGCGATCAGTCAGTTAGAACGGTGTAAAGCTGAACTTATGTTTAATGAGATTACTGTATGCGTATTACTGTACGTTATCATTATTGTGTTCTTTATCATCTTTATTATTATTACATTTGATTCTCTTCTTTTCATTCCATGCATTTAACGTTTATGTTTCATTTTATTGATTGTTGTTTTTCTAGTTAGGTAATGGTTTTGTAACAAGGTAGTTTTGCCATCGGGATTTATTGGGTATTTATTTACCATCTTTTGATACCCGTATGTGAATAAATCCTGATTGATTTTTTTAACGAGTGGTTGTTGTTATTTCATGCAAGATTTGGTCACAAATTGATTTGTTTAAGCAGAGCCTAGTGTTCGGACATCACGCCTTCACTGTTATTCTGTAAGATTTGCTGTTCTGCAGGATAAACCATAATCATATGAGACTGATTTTCTGCTGTTAGTTATCGAATCCCACCGGAAGTAAGGCCCCGGCGGTGGTGCCCCTACGAGAATTATCATTTTTGATAATACAATTTGATAAATAGTCAACTTTATTAATTATTAATAATTCTTTAATAGAATTATCATTAGCCTTGATAACTGGACAGCCAAGCTACCTATGAGTTGCACAACACCATAAATGGTCAATGCAAAGTAGTTCATGACTGTATTTGTATATGAATGAGCAGCTGAGCATGTGCAGCGCCACCTGCAGCCTGTTTGGGCGTCAGGATGAATGAGACGTATCGAGCTACCGGGACACTAAAGTTCACGGAGACTGAGATGGAGATGTTGAGGATGAGGTGGAGGCAGGAAACCACATTATTTGGTGGTCACAGTAAATGTATAAATACGATAAATACTATAAAATAAAGAGAGTGAGTGGCAGCACGGCGTTGCTGCGCTAAACGTCGTGAGTGAACGGACAGATCTGTGGCAGAAATAAAAAAAGAAGTGGTGTGATCTGAAGGTGGAGGCCGAGAGGAGGCCCGGTGTCGTACGACCGCTGTCGGGCCAAAATGGGATTCCTAACAGAATGTGATTTCTGGCCGCGGGAGCGCACAAAGCAGCGCGTTGAGCGATAGCGCTAAAACGTCAGATTTTCAGATTATGAAGCTCAAGAATGAGATCAAATCATATTTAGGCAGAAACAACTTTTCATTAACTGTATTTGGCCTTCAATCCATTATTGCAGGTGAAAAGACCCATTTTCAGGGAGAAATCAGATTCTGGCAGGAAACACGTTTTGGCCGAACACCGGCCCGGCGTGTCCTGCACCGCGGCTGCAGCACCAGAACCGTGTCCTCAAACCATTTAAAAGTTATCGGACTATCACATACCGGCCAATCAGAATAAAGGGGCGGGGCTAATTTACACCAATTACTGTGTGTGTGTGTATTTAATATATATAAAATATATATATATTAATAATAATAATAAATATATACATATATATATATATATATATATATATATATATATATATATATATATATATATATATATATATATATATATACCATGAACCGGTTCCCAGCAGGACTGGGGGTCGGCTAAGGTCAAAGGTCAGGGTTCAGATTTCTCCATTTTCCAGGTTAAAGTATATGAAGTCTGTACTGACTGGGTCATGTGACCAGTTCTGGCTAAATGAGTCAGCAGCTGAGCTCTGGTTGCCCCGGAAACAAGAACCTCGACTTAGAACCTTCCGGTTTGGCTGTGAGAAAAACCCAGATTTTGGCTTCTGACAAGGTCTCAAATAACTCCGA